>NW_015386175.1:1963208-2006713 GCF_001527695.2 Protobothrops mucrosquamatus | reverse complement strand
GGCCCGCTGCACCCCCCCCGCGGCCTCCCGGACGGCCCGCCGCCGCCTATCCGACCGCGCCGCCGCCGCCTATCTGACCGCGCCACCGCCGGTTAGAAATTTTTTTTTCTTTTGTTTTGTCCTCTAAAAACGATGTGCGTCTTATGGTCAGGTGCGTCTTATGGTGCGAAAAATACGGTATATTTGATAAATAAATAGCTGTTTAAGTCAGAGGCCCCTAACTTTTTAGGCACCAGGGACTGGTTCTGTGGGGAGAGGTTTTTCTGCGGACTGGAGGGGGTGTGGTTTCATGTGCTGCCTGCATCCCATGGATGGGGCTTCGCTTGTTTGCGTGGCCCGGTTTCTCGTATGCCTGGTGCCGGTCCACAGACCGGGGGTTGGGGACCTCTGGTTTAAGTGGATGCTGTAGCAGAATTTAACAGTTTAGTTGGCAATTGCCCAATTTAAATTAAACAGGTTGGCATACGGATGGAAATAGATCTTAACACATTTGACATCTTTTCTGTTCCTTTGCTTTCCAGTAGTTTAAGCAAGACAAATTCCAAGTGAACTTCATTTTAGAAAGGCTAATTTTAAACTAATTTTATATGCTGTGGTGTACAAGGATCTTTCTATCCAGTCTTGTTTTATGTTTTACTTGTGTTTTATAAAGCCATAAACAGAGGCTTAAAGAGAGTTCTCCCCTTCTTGTCTCATAGTCCTTGATCCTCTTGGCTCTGACCGGAGTTCTCTTCTTGGGTCTCAACCTGGTTTTCCTTGGCATCTATCTCATTTGCCTGTCTTGCTGCAAGAAGGAGGAAGAGTCGGAGACTAAGAAGCCCAATTCTTGCTGCATCACCTGGACTGCAGTGGTAGCCGCTCTCATGTGTTGGTGAGTTCTTTCAGTCTGATCTGTAATAAGGGTGTGGGAAAGCTTTGAAAGCTTCCTTCAGTGACAGCTTTTAAAAGTGTCCTGTATTTCATGATTTGCCTTTGCATTCCAAGGTATTCTTAACTTTTTTCTCCAGCCACATAATTCAAAAACTATTTTTTTTTCCATTCAGCTTTCCTGGTGGTCCAACTTTCAATGAAGGCCTTGATAGTACATGCCTTTGTTGTCAGTTCGTATCTCCTCACTTTAACCTTTTGAGTAGATCTATCATACTCGCTCTCCCCAGCAGCAGATGCCTCTTTATTTCATAGATAAAGTCATCATCCCCATTAGCTGGAAAAACAAAATGTATTTCTTATTCTACTTCTCTGCCTATTTGTATGGGGTTAGCTTTGTAATAATTTACTTCTTTTAATATTGACATGGAGACTGACTTTTTAGCCTCTTCTTTCTCCTTTAACAAAAGAGTCCTTAGATATCAAAGTGGTATCACCAGCCTATCTGATGTTGTTGAAGTTTCTTCCTAGAATTATAACTTGAAATTCCATTTCTTCTACTCCAGTATTTGTGTGACGTTTATTTAATTTATATGCAGAATATAAGGGGGCAATAAAACAATGTCAGTGCATTCCTCTATTAATTTGGGAACATTTATTTGCTCTATATTGTCTTTGATTGCTTCCTAATCATCCTGTATACTGTTCAGTAGGCAGATGTGATCGCTTGGTACCATCCTATTTTTAAGAGCTATCAATGATATCTTGTGATCTACCCAGTTAAAAGCAAACGAAGCAATAAATAACTCTTTTTGGGAACCCTCTTGTCTCTTCCATTACCCACCAAATATTAACAATGCGATCTCAAGTGCCCCCTACTCTTAATGTGGTTTCTGCCTCTAGTAGTTCTTGTTCCATAGGCTATAGATACCCTACTAATATTTTTCTTTGTGTTTGTGCCAATTTTTAAGTTTTTTATTTTTACATATGGCACAACCTAGAAGAACAAACGCATCAGCAAAAAGATTCAGCAGTCCATCTCCATTTAAAAGACAAAGGCCATTGTTTTGAAGACAGCAATTCCACATTTTGGACAGAGAGGACTGCTGGTTTGAAGGAGGGGTCAAAGAGGTCATCTATGTCAAAATTGAACAGCCCTCTCTCAACATAGGGGGAGGGATACGACATTATATATCTCCAGTCTACAACACAGTCTTTTCAACGGTTCCAAGAAGGCTCCACACCCATTCGCACTACTCAGGTGACCCTGAGGACACAGATAAACCTCCAGGTGGCCTCAGCATCTCTCTAAAAGAATGCAAATGACCAGCTGTCTGCAAGGAATATAAACCCTTCCATTCCCCACCATCCAGTCAGAGCTGTAGAAGCTTCTTGGATGAAAAGCGAAAGGTCTTCAAAGAGAAAAAAGAAAGTCCAGTTGCCTCTTGAAAAAGCACATTTGGGAACTTTTTTATTTTTTTATTTTTTTTTGTGAGGATGCTTTCCAGAAAGGTAATTGTACAAGCCACAAGTTTTGGTCACCAAGAAGCAAGTGGTCCAAGAAATAATATTTAACTTGGGCATCTAACCTGAAAGATGAACTCATCCATTTATACTCTTGATGATGAAAATCAATTCACCACAACCTCTTAATGCTTTCAGAGAAACTGTCTTCCTGATTCTGTAAATGAAATCGTAATAATGGGTTCACGTCACTTATCTCTGTTAGTAAGGTGCTTAATTACCTGCCAATAGTTACTTGAAATGTAAAATATTTAACTAAAATATCATGTAGTTTCTGATGCTTGAGAGTACTTCACAGTACATACCCTTCTTGTAAGAAGTCTGAGCCATGTCACCTTTCTTTATGTCGAGTTTCTTGCATAGCTGTAGGAAAATGGACTTATTTACATGGAAAATTGCTGTGTTTTTGTGTGCATAAGCAATTCACATTCCTCTTAATCCATTATGTTTCTATTACCAGTAAATTTGATTATTTCACAAGGGGAAGGGTAGCCAGATATGACAGTTTCATTGGGTTCTTTGAGCATTTAGCAGACTCTCCTCTTTTTCTCCCTGCCACCCATATAAATGATAGGGTCATTGGCTGCACTTCTATGCCTGACTCAGAGAAGAAGGCCTAGTAAAGCCATTTGCAGGTGCCCCAAACCTTCACATATAATTCTAGATTTTGCTTTAATATGACTGAGAAGTTTATTGTGCTCCAATATTCATTTCCCTTGTAGCAAATTCCAAGAGGATGAAGGAAATCCAACAATGGAGGAATCTGTTTTACTCTATCTTCCAAAGGGATGGCACAATTGGTTTCCAAGGGTCACATGACATTTGCACATAGACTCTGAATTAGAGGGCAATGAAACTGGGAGCCTCAGGAAAGAGAGATTATATCTTTATCTCCTGGATTTGAATATGATCATCTAAATGTTTCTTCTTTACTATCCCACTGAATGAGACAACATAGTAATAGAAGTTGCACGTGATACTCTGTTTCCCCAAAAATAAGCCCTATCCCAAAAATAAGCCCTAGCTTGATTTTGGGGGGTGGACCTAATATAAGCCCTACCCCAAAAGTAAGCCCTACCATTGTGGTTGCCCAGGGGGTGAAGTGGGTGAATGTGGCCAGTTTGATGTCTCTCGCATGGGATGTGAGGTAGCCCAGGCAGGCTGGGGGCGGAACCACAGAGTTTTGCATGGTACAAACGATACTATTACTGCACCAAAGCCATTTAGTCCGAGGTGACCAGTGAATGTGGTTTCAGCTTTTACACTGTCCCTTGACTAGAAAGGGTCTAATTCAGGGATCACTCCCCTTTTCCTTCAGCATAGCCCAAGCTCCCCACACTTCTTTCCAATTCTGCCTCAAAGCTTCAGCGATTCGGTTCTCTCCTGTCCTTCCCAGCCCGTTCCTTTGACTACTACCTCCTCATTTATCTATTTTCACCCAAGTGGGGCAGGCTTTCTTTCTCATCGCTTGTTCTTCTCCAGGACTGTTTTCTTGCAAAGGTTTTATTCATTTACTTTCTCAGCAGCAGAACACGTCCCACTCTGAAAGGAGAAGGGAGCATCGCCTGTTGGTTTTGGCTTATTGGAGGGCTCCACTCCTCTTCAGCCTGGTGTATGCTGGGTGCTGAAGTTCTGTGCAAGTGAGGTTTAGCAGGCCAAGAGCTCAGGAGCCTCTGTGTGTGTGTGTGTGTGTGTGTGTGAGAGAGAGAGAGAGAGAGAGAGAGAGAGAGAGAGAGAGAGAGAGAGAGAGAGAGAGAGAGATCCGATCCAACCTCTGTGTGTGTGTGTGTGTGAGAGAGAGAGATCCAATACAAACATTTGCAGAGCAGCGAATCCACAGCATTGAGATGCCACACCTGGCAATTGAAACTCATCCAGCTGCTGCCTCAAAGTCACATTTGTAGACAGTCCCTGAACAGAACAAGTGACGAGAAAGAAAGCCTACCCCTCGTGGGTGGAAATAGGTAAATGAGGAGGTGGTAATCGAAGGAAGGGGGTGGGGTTAGGGAAGGACGGGCTGGGAAGGACGGGAGAGAACTGAATCGCTGAAGCTTTGAGGCAGAATTGGAAAGAAGTGTGGGGAGCTTGGGCCATGCTGAAGGAAAAGGGGAGCGATCCCTGAATTAGACCCTTTCTAGTCAAAGGACAGTGTAAAAGCTGAAACCACATTCACTGGTCACCTCGGACTAAATGGCTTTGGTGTGGTAACAGTATCTTCTTATTATTTGTACCATGCAAAACTCCGTGGTTCCTGTGCTTGGCCCCGCCTTCCAACCTGGTCCTCCAGCGGGCCTGGTACCCCACCCGTGATGACCCCGCCTCTGCCCCACCTGGTACCTCTGCCTCCGCCTGCAAAATAAGACACTCCCGAAAATAAGCTCTAATGGGTCTTTTGGACTAAAAATAAATATAAGACTCAGGCTTATTTTCGAGGAAACACGGGGTAGGAAATCTTATCCTCATGATTAATTTAAAGCAAGATATGAAAACGGGCAAGTGATTCCATCAATCCCTTGATAAAGTTAAGTGGTTAAACCAGGGCTATATCATATAGAATTGTTCATATAAACAGGACCTAGTCTTCTTCTGCACCTGAACATTCATAACAGTTAAACGTGGAAATGGACAACTGAGTTCTATTTTGCTGTGTTTAGAAGTATGAGGGAAAAGAAGATTGTCAAATGTTACATTACATGCCCTGCAAGATCAAGGAATATTTTACCATCTTATAGACAAGACTATTCCTCATCCTTACTTACATAGAGATGGGGTCAAATGTTGCTTTCTAAGTTGTGGTTCAAGGCCCAAGTTTGTGCATATGCAAATAGCACCTTCCAGTGCCTTTTGATAGTATCATTCTGTTTCCTTTGTACTGGGTCACTTTAAATGTAAAACATTGACCAACTGATCTTATCTTTACTCAGCAACCTATAAATTGGTGCACCTATGACTTCCTGATTTGTCACTGATAAGGCACCCAGTTCATACATTGCCAAAAGGCATTTAGTTAATCTAAAGGCTACATCAAAAGCTAATTATTAGGAAGAATTGAACAAAGTCCACAGAAATGAGACAGTTGTATACCTTCTCCCCTGGAACCCCTAAACAATCTGGTTCTGCTAAACCACTTTTGCAATTTTTTTGAAAGCAAATAAGTGACGAAAGATAGCCAAAGGAAGTTCATTTGTTATAGTAGTGACAATCAATGTAAAGAAAGAATGTCCTCTGGATATGTTTAGTTACTTAACAGCTGTCATGTCTAAGTAGCAAAATAATAGGCCTGGCTAGGGTTGATCGGACTTGTAGTCAAACTTTTGGAGAGCTGCAATTTGGGGAAGGTTGATATGTTTTTTGTGAAGTTACATAAAGTGGCAAGAATTATCCACTCTCATGGAAAACTGAATTTTTGATGTTCCGTCTGGCATTTGCTCCACATCACCAATGAGAAATAACCACTTTTTAAAGGGTGCATATGCAAGCTTAAGAATAGCCAAAACATTAACCTTTGATGTATTACAGAAGATAAAGACTCTTTTCTTTCATCAATGATTTTTTAATTTTTAAATACTTCTTTTCTATGCTGCCCTGTTCCAAGCAGATCTGGTGTTTCAATTGTTAATCACATTCTTGCATTAAAAACTGGTAGTAGATATGCCCTAAATTTATTTTGCTATTTGACACTTTCAAAGAGTAACTGGTTTCATACATTGCACTAAGGTAAGCCATGGATTATTCAGACTATGTTTACTGAGCAATCACAGTGCCCAAATTTATATATTAAGCATGTAAACATTAAATTGTTGTGTGAAAACATGAACCCAGAAAACATCTTAAATCAAAATCAAGCAAACTATGAGATAATTGAGCCCAGTAATTAAAGTAGGCCTGTCAAGTTACTTATGGCTTTTATTGCTAATATTTTTGGTTTTTATTCTTTTTAAGAACTTGCAGTGTTAGAAATAGGCATTCTGTATCACATCTGACTAACCTTAGCAACAAACACAAAGAAAATGACATCCATATATGTGCTTCATATATTTCCTTCCATGTGTTTTCTGATGGGTTTCCATTGAATTCTGTTGGTTGCTCTTCTATAAACACTGTTCTCAATTAGATCATTCAGTTACTTGTTCCAAGGACTTACAAGAATTTTAGTCCTTAATTATTTGAGAGTCATCTGAGTCTCCAAAGGTGGAGGAGGGTTTTTTCCCTCCCTAATTCTCTTTGCTGAATAGAACTATCTGTATCTAGGAATAAACATAATGATTAAACCAGCATGCTCTTCCCATGACTTGCTTCCTTCCCCAGAACAGAGGCACGTGATTTCCAGACCTTCGGGCTGATTAAAAATTCCATGGAATCAGATAAATGTATGAACTTTGAACAAATAAGATGGGGAGGAAGCAGAGAAATAAAATACCTAAGTACTTTTAAGTTCCCCAGGGTGTCTTGATTGCAGTTGCTTAGTTTAATCAGTTGAATTCCAATAGCTAGAAATCTGGTTCTTCGACTTTTAAATGAATAGCAAAAACAGTCTGAATGAAGTTATACATATTATGCCAGACATCTAACTCTGTCTTACTTTCTGCTTGCCATGTGCTTAGAAATGTCAGTGGGGAGTCTTGCACCATTAGGGTGGTATGATCAAACTGAAACTTGTATTTGGACACGAATCCTCTCTTAAAGTTACTTCAGTTCCATTGACTTGACATTTCAGATGTTAAATGACACTTTGCTTTATAACATGCTGTCACAGTATGTTTTCCTTTTGTTTTTGAGATGGTCATTGATTGTTAATAATATTTATTTACTTTATGGAGATGAGCATCACAAGGGTTTTTAGGTTCATGGTGACTCTTTAGCTTACTTAAAACTGAGTGAATAGTGGTTATACCTGGGTTACATATATCCAGATAACCATTAGATGGCAACAGAGAGATACATAAATATTAATGTTTTGCTGCCATCTAGTGGTCACCTGGATTTTTACAGTCCAAGTATACGATTCAAGATTGCCTTTCTATATATAAGGGAATGTGTGGATGACCTTAGGGGACAAGGGGAAGAAATGCTGTCTAGACAAGAGAGGCAGGAACCCCCAGTGATAGTCAGAGAAAGAAACATAGGAAGAACCTGACTAAGTGGATAAAACAGTCAGAAGTGGGGTGGGGAGTTTGTACTTTCAGACTTACAAAATTCTGTTAATATATTTTTACAATAAAGTAGAATTAGTTCATCTGGTTGTGTTTTCTGACTGATTTATCTGGGAGAGCTGACATAAATCTTGCAAGTCTAGGTAATCCACCAGCTATGATATAACCATCTTCTCGTAAAAGGGAAGGTTGAGACCAAGTGAAAATTGTCCAATACAGTTGGGTCCTGCAGTGGGCTGTTTAGTGGGGAGGAACCACTGCCTCTTTAAAAAATGGTCAAGGAAGAATTCACCACCATTAGCCAACCATGAAGGGCATGGATCTAATACACAAGTAAGCAAGCTGTCTATTAGTTACGAGTACCCAGTCCACTTCATCAGGACCAAGCTTCTAGATCAGGGGTCTGCAACCTTGACAACTTTAAGACTTGTGGACTTCAGCTGGCTGAGGAATTCTGGGAGCTGAAGTCCACAAGTCTTAAAGTTGTCAAGGTTGCAGACCCTGTCCTAGATCAGGGCTTTTCAACCTTTTCACAGATTGTACCCCTTTTAGGACATGACAATATTTGAGTACCACCAGTGCTTAGCAAGGAGTCAAAAACTTGATAAGTAAAAAAAAGGGAGGGATTTTGGGTTTTACTGATTAGATTCATTTGTTGTTATAGAAATGGCTAGTTTATAATATTATGGAAAAGTAAAAAGTTGAGGTTCAATGTTAATGCTTCTTTCTACTGCAACAGAGGAAGTATGTTCTTTTTCCCTTCTCCCCCTCACTTCCCCCCCCCTTTTTTCCTCCCCACTGTGTCCTGCTATTTGCCTTTGTATTTTTGTATTTTATTCTATAATCTAATAAAATATTACAAACTGTAGAAAAAAAAAAGAAAAAAATTGGCACTTTTAAGACTTGTGGATTTCAACTCCCAGAATTCCTCAGCCCTCATGGCTAGTTGAGGAATTCTGGGAGTTGAAGTCCACAGGTCTTAAAGTTGCTAAGTTTGTAGACTCCTGAGCTAGCTGGTTTGCCCTTCTGAGCTCTTCCACAGTGTAGTAAGAATGCACTCCCCCCACTCCCCTCCCTGTACCCTTAAAGACACAGGAATAAAGTGCAAAGCAAGAAAATAAAGAAACACAAACTCTGGGGTTTTTTTCCTCTTTAAGCTGCCTTAGGCGTGTCATGTGTCACAATGTTGCAATTCTAGACTGAAAGGCTCCTGCAATTGTGAAAAGCTTTAGCTTTAATTTAAGCCTGTTTACCTTCAAAGAAAACTTTCTAAAAGCCCCAGACAGACTCAATTAAAGGGGGTAAAACTAATTACATTTGTTTAAAGGGATTAAACCTTTCCTGTTGTCTTTTTTCCCCTTCCCCCACCCAAACTACGTTCTTTTATAGCCTCTCCTCTCTCTCCCCCCCTTTTTCTTCAGTTCATCTCCAGCTCCGAGCTGCTTCTGGAAGCGCCAATCAGCTGGAGCCAATCAGCTGGAGCCCTGCCGACTCCTGGGGCTTCTGCTGAGCCCAGACAGTCCTGCAGCTGCCTCTCCCTCAGGCTTGGCTCGCTTCGGCTCATTCCCCTCCCCTGCTACACTTGGCTAGCAATCACGTACCACCTGCCATGTGGCAAAGTACCACAAGTGGTACGCGTACCACCAGTTGAATAGCCCTGTCCTAAATAACCAAGCGACACTGAATTTCAGCCACTACTGTAGGACCTGCTCCAAGGCTTGAGTCCAATTTGGAGCAGAATCAACAAATCTCCAAGTCAACCCTTCCCAGGAGGGCCTTGTAATGATATGTGAGAATGATCTTAACAGACAGAGTATAGGGATAGGTAACTGAACCTATAGCAGGAATGTGGGTGTGGCAAGAGGAGTCCCTAGTTTCTTAGACTGCAAAGGAAACGGGGAGAAATATACTTTCAGATTGGCAAGATTGATGTCAACCTTACAAGGTAGACCAGACAGGAAACAACAGCAGATGAGCTACTTTTATTTTATTGAAAAGTTTGTTATTGTTAGTTGCGAAATCGTGTCTGACCCATCGCGACCCCATGGACAACGTTCCTCCAGGCCTTCCTGTCCTCTACCATCTTCTGGAGTCCATTTAAGCTCACGCCTACTGCTTCAGTAACTCCATCCAGCCACCTCATTCTCTGTCGTCCCCTTCTTCTATTGCCCCCAATCCTTCCCAACTTTAGGCTCTTCTCCAGTGAGTCCTTCCTTCTCATTAGGTGGCCAAAGAACTTGAGTTTCAACTTCAGGATCTGGCCTTCTAAAGAGCAGTCAGGGTTGATCTCTAGGACTGACCGGTTTGATCGCCTTGCAGTCCATGGGATTCACAGGACTCTTCTCCAGCACCATAGTTCAAAGGCCTCAATTCTTTTGCGCTCAGCCTTTCTTATGGTCTCAACTTTCACAGCCATACATTGCAACTGGGAAAACCATGTCCTTGACTATACGCACTTTTGTTGGCAGGGTGATGTCTCTGCTTTTTAGTATGCTGTCTAGATTTGCCATAGCTTTCCTCTCCAGGAGCAAGCGTCTTTTAATTTCTTGGCTGCAGTCCCCATCTGTGGTGATCTTGGAGCCCAGGAAGATAAAATCTGTTACTACCTCCATTTCTTCCCCATCTATTTGCCAGGAATTGAGAGGGCTGGATGCCATGATCTTGGTTTTCTTAATGTTGAGTTTCCAGCCAACTTTTGCACTCTCCTTCTTCACCCGCATCAAGAGGCTCTTTAGTTCCTCTTCACTTTCTGCCATTAGAGTGGTATCATCTGCATATCTTAGGTTTTTGATATTTCTCCCGGCAATCTTAATTCAACTTTTGATTCATCTAGCCCTGCCTTTCTCATGATGTGCTCTGCATATAAGTTAAATAGGCAGGGCAACAGAATACAGCCTTGCCGGACTCCTTTCTCAATTTTGAACCAATCAGTGGTTCCGTGTTCAGTTCTCACTGTTGCTTCTTGACCCGCATATAGGTTTCTCAAAAGACAAATAAGATGGTCTGGTACTCCCATCCCTTTAAGAACTTGTCACAATTTGTTGTGATCCACACAATCAAAGGCTTTAGCATAGTCAATGAAGCAGAAGTAGATGTTTTTCTGGAACTCCCTAGCTTTTTCCATGATCCAGCGTATGTTGCAATTTGATCTCTAGTTCCTCTGTCTCTTCAAAATCTTGCCTGTACTTCTGGAAGTTCTTGATCCAATCCACATACTGCTGGAGTCTAGCTTGTAGGATTTTTACATTCATATAATATTACAGTCACATGTACATTTAGTGATCATTTCCAATTTAAGGAATGTATTGCAGTTGCTAAATGAGAGGATGTGGTGTTTAAGATGAAGAAAAGAGTCAAGTTCATTCATATTACTGGAAGCAATGCATTTCCTAAATTTATAGGTCTGACTTCTAGCCCAAACTGCTTGCATCTCACCTGGAGGAGGTATTCTGAACATGTTCTTTCTAGATGACTAGCAGACAGAAACCTACTTGATTAGGAGTCCCTGATTTAAGCTACCACTACATTGTAGTAGGATTTATAAATTGTGTCAGGAAGCCTAGTGGTAACAAATGCAGTGACCTCAAAATAGGTGCAATACTGTGTATACAGTCCTGCCTTTAATCTATACCTCTGATTTTATTTGGCTGTAATTTTGAATATATATTGAAAATGGAATAAATTGTAACTCACAATAATGTAATAGAACAGTGTGTGTCTTGATAAAAAAAAACATATTCCAGATGGGTTCAGAGTCAGGACAAAAACTAAACTTGACTAAAGATACTTTAGATCGGGGGGGGGGTTGGAAAGGGGAACCGGGTGGTGCAAGCAGTGGACCATTGCACATGTGTGCACGCATCACTCGACTTGTGCAAGCAGCAGGACCACATGCACACACCCGCAGCTCAACTTCTGCAAGTTGAGCTGCACATGTGCATGCTTGCCAGCACACCGCTCATGCAAGTCGAGCTGCACGCGCATGCTCGCCAGCCCACTGCTCACACGGCCCAGTTCCAAATGGGCCACGGCCCAGTAGTGGGCTGCAGCCCAGGGATTGGGGACCCCTGCTTTAGATTACAATAATTAATTACATTTAATATGATTACTTCCAGGTAGTTTTAATTTTTTTTTGTCTGTCTAATTAAAAAGTAAACTTTTGTTGGCTCTTTGGGCATTGCTTTGGAGATCTATCTGTTTCCTTATGATTTCAGATTACCTGTTTCTGGGATGAAATAACTTTGAACTATAAAGTAATAATAGTAGAAAAGAGAGCAAACTAATTTTTCCCCAGGTGGTTGGAAAAACAGAATTTACTCCTCTGGTTAAAAATTGCCTTAGTAAGTATCCTTCTATGATTGACCACTAATTTTTTGTTACATGTCATTGACTCCACGCATGTGAGATGCATTAACCAAATGGTTAGGCCATGCCCTGTACAGTCTCCAAGCCAATGTTGCTTGTTTTTTGTAGAAAAACAGGGAGGAACTGCCAGGAATGCTTTCTATAATATAATGGTCTGTAATCTCCTACAACATACTTCCATGAGGAAGCCTTAAAACAATATTCCACGTGGGGACTGTAATTCAAAGCTGGCATCAATGTTTAATGAGCAGGAGATAAACATAGCCATGGCTGAGTACTCTTCTGTACAGTTCAGTTGGAGAGATGCACATCAGCGTTTAAAAGGTACAACCCATCTGAAACAGGGAAATCATTAAAAAAAAATAAAAGGAAAGCTGGCAAGCATGAATAATTTTTATTGGTTGAGATATCAAGGATAGTTGAATAGGAGTCACAAACTAAGTAGCTTTTCTGTATAATCTACTGCTAAGTAATTAACAAGGACATTCACAGCCCTGCATTTCCTCTGTCTTCCTAAGCAACCTAGTTTTTTTAACTTTGGATTTTTCTTTCTCTTCTGCACTTCTCCCCAGGAAAATAGAAAGTATAACGGTTACACTGTTAAATTAGCTGCAATTTTTTTTAAAAAAAAAAAATAAAGAAATTGTAAAAAAAAAAAAAAAAGATAAAATCTTGCCAGACTTTATCCTCAGACAAATCAACAGAAAACACAATACACGTAAGTCTTCTTCTGTGAAGTCTCTGTTTGAACTTTTATGATAATCCACCGCACAACCATTGATGCATAAATAAACTGCATCACATCCCAAAGTGCATGTGTGTAATTATAACCATTCTGTCCATAGCAAACATATTTTCTGGGATAATTCTTTAATTGATAGAATTGCTTAATTGATCGAATCAATTTTTGAGGCTTTTATTATCTACATATTAGTTGTTAGTAACAAGCTGGTCATCATTTTTGTTTTGTCTTCTGTTCTTTTTTTTTTAAAACAAGTTTTAGTGGTTTTTTAACTTTTACAACAAAATGCTCGAGAAACACCATGGTGATGGGGTAATCAATCATCCAAAAACAAGGTCATATATATATAACTCAAATTAATGCATTAGGTATTCCCTCTCTGTTTCCCTCAAATAGTATAACATATTTAGAATAATCTTCTTCTGTTCTATTCAATGGTGGATTTTCCTCAGATCACTCAAAAGTAAAAAGTTGTAGAAAAACCCTTTCTAGTACAGTACAAAAGGATTTGTTCTTATTCCAAAGGCACTATACAGTATATTCATGAACTCAGCTTCACAACACCAGGCGGACACCTTATAATAATAACACAATCCACATAATACCATAATATACCATAATCCAGGCTAGAGAAACCCCTCATCCAGAGAAAATCCTCAGGGAAAGATAAATGTAGACAGTTGAAATTTAAAATGTTTATACCATTTACATCCCAGACTTGTGCAAAAGCAAGCATGCATGAAATCAGTGGTTTAAAATGTCTGAAACTCTACACAGGTTGAAGTGCTTAATTTGCTGGATTCATTTGCCATTTCATGGCAGTTTTGGTAGCTGAATCCTATGTAAAATTATTGAAAATTAATTTGAAACTGAATTCTGATAAAATTAATAATACTTTGGGTCATTGCTTATCTACCTTAAACTGTATGATTAAAGACATGTTCTGAAAGGGGGGAACCTCTTTGCCTATTGAGGTTGAAGGCGCATATTAATCAAGTTTAATATTGCACTATAAATGATAATATCCTAGCATAGTAAATAAGTATATAATACTAATACTAATAATACTAATGCAGGTGGGAGAGAATTATCACTGTTGCAGTACTTGAAAAAAACAGTCCAGTAAGAGCTGAGTGTGCAGCTTGTGCAAAAACTGTACGCTCCAACAAATCCTCTGTGAACAGAGATCTCTTCACATAGGGGTTCACTGAAACTTACAGTAAGACCAGAAATTCTTAAACTTTTGCATGCAACTCAATAAAAGCAAGCACCAATGCTAATGAACTGTTGGGAGCAGAGAGATATAAAGTCAAGATGTTAATTATGACCTTTACAACCTTATGTTGGTATAGGGCCAGGTTACCTACAGAACCATCTTCTCTCCATTACATCAGCCCATCCCACCTGTTCAGTCAGGGGAGGTATGTTGAAGACTGTGTTAGCAAAAGAATTCCGACTCCTGGGGTCCAGGAAGAGAGCCTTCTTTGCCGTTGCCCCCCCTGTGGAACAGTCGCCCCAGAATTGAGGTGGACCTCTATTTTCCTGACCTTCTGAAAAGATGTGAAAACATAGCTCTGCGGCCTCTTGTGGAGCTTACAGAGGAGCAAATATCTGTAGGGCCAGATAGAGTTCTGAAAGTCATCCCCTGCCTTTTAATTTCTATCATTAAATTTTAATCATCCTTGCCTCTTTTGGGGCAGTGCGGTGGCTCATTGGTTAAGATGCTGGGCTTGTCAGCTGGAAAGCCAGCAGCCCAGGTTTGAGACCCGAGCTCCACGAGTCAGGGTGAGCTCCTGTCATTGCCCCAGCTCTTGCTAACTTAGCAGCTCGAAAGTATGCAAATGCAAGTAGATAAATAGGTACCACCTCGACAGGTACTCCTTTACTTTACTTTATTTTAATTTTTTTTTTTTTTTGCCTCTCTTTAAATTTTATAGAGTCCCTCTATGAGAGAGATGGGCAGTTTCAACCTTTGATAAAGAGCCTAAAATCTCACTTGTTCTTTCTTAATCTCTCCATTAGGTGATTCAAATAATCCTAGTTATATACATATAAATTGCCAAAGATCAATAGGACTTATCATCTGTAAATCACATTTCCATTTCCATCTGTATTTGCATGCAGGAATTTAATTGCACACAGATCTCATAGCTTTGGGGAAAGAGATATTTTGGGGATTTGCCTCCTATGAGCAAGCTTAAAATCAGACAGCTAAAATAGTGTCTGGCCTTTATCCATTGATCAAGTGCAGTGCTTCCCCATATAGTTAGAATGCACATTACTTAGATGGAGTATTTCTAATTAGCTGCCTTTGAGTGCAAATGTCAAGCTACGAAATTTACTGTCTGTAGGACCGCCTTAGTGCTTCTAGCTTGTCTACAGTTATGGGGGATCGGGGGAGGGGAGAGTTTGGGATCCACAGGTGCTCCCTATCAGTGTGAGAGCTGAAGCCACTAAAGAGATGTTTTGGTGAACCAAAGTTTCTTCTCATAACAATTGCTGGAAGATTAATTGGACAATGTTGACTTGAACTGTTGGGGAGGGAAAGTTTTATTCTTTTAATTATCTGTTTCCCACCATATTTTCAGAGCTAGCTTTCCTTCTATCCTACCGGTTTGCTACGTGAAGTATTAATGCCGCTTTACAATGCCTTAGTAAGGCCACACTTGGAATACTGCATCCAGTTTTGGTCACCACGATGTAAAAAAGATGTTGAGACTCTAGAAAGAGTGCAGAGAAGAGCAACAAAGATGATTAGGAGACTGGAGGCTAAAGCATATAAGGAAAGGTTGATGGAATTGGGTATGTCTAGTTTAATGAAGAGAAGGACGAGGGGGGACATGATAGCAGTGTTCCAATATCTCAGGGACTACCACAAAGAAGAGGGAGTCAAGCTATTTTCCAAGGCGCCTGAAGGCAGGACAAGAAGCAACGGATGGAAACTAATCAAAGAGAGAAGCAACCTAGAACTAAGGAGAAATTTCCTGGCAGTGAGAACAATTAACCAGTGGAACTCCTTACCTCCAGAAGCTGTGAATGCTCCAACACTGGAGGTTTTTAAGAAGAGACTGGACAGCCATTTGTCTGAAATGGTATAGGGTTTCCTGCCTGAGCAGGGGGTTGGACTAGATGACCTCCAAGGTCCCTTCCAACTTTATTATTATTATAATGCCTAATAAAGTTTACATTAGAGATCGTAATGTCTCTGGTGTTTTGCTTTGTTGGGCTTCTCAGATGGAATTTGAGAGCAAAAGCAAGATTATTTGCTCTTTGGCATGCTCCTTAGCTACTGTAATCTGTTTCATCAGGAAATTAAAAGATGCTATACCCAATTCTTTCAATAAGATCATAAGAAAAATAAAAACTTTGGAAGAAGTGTGCTATTTATTGTATATCCTTCTTTCTTATTACATATAGCTTTGGATAACCTCAGCCCACAACACAGTGAAGCCTTTTAAGAGTAAGGTGAGGAAAGAGCCAAGGAAGCATTATGTGCATGCATTTCTTTACCTTAGAAAAAAATGTGTGCTCAAGACAAATATTTTTATCTGCAGTAAAGATGAATGGCAAAATAGAGCATGTTGGTTATTCTGAGCAAACGAATATGTTATGAATTAGTGAATGTTTCTTCCCAAACAGCATCTCTTTGCTTGGAAAGAAACAGTCTCAGTTATCACTATTGAAGCTTTACCAGAAAAATATTTTTAACCCAAAGCAATATTTTTCTGCAGATTTTCACAACTCTTCATAACAAAAAAGGGTGGGGGTTTTTTTGTTTTTATTTTGCCTTTTAGCCTCAATCTCTCAGTATTTGGATGCAAGTCATTTACAACCTCATTTGTAAGTAGTGGGAATGAAATGAGGTTGACCATCCTTTGTTGAATTAGCTGGGAATGTCATCTGTCCCCAGTTTGATTCCAAATGTTTTGGACTTTAACTTTCATAATTCCTGGCTAGCTGGAAAGCATGGGAATTGAATCCAGAACAGCTGAAATATTGTAGACCCCAGTCCTTATGTAAGTTGTAAACTTACTGAGAGCTGTTTAGGTTGTAAGCTAGCAAGGTCCTACATTTACAAATATCTATTAACTTTCAGTCGCTTAAAAATCCTTGGACTGAAAAGTATATGTTCTGTTTATAAGAAGCCACCTGAAATAGACAAGCAAATTACCTGTGCCTTTTTTCTATCTATTTTGCAGTGTCTGCAGTTTGTACTAGGATGTGTCATATGTTCAATTCTTTCCATTTCAAAAGCATTTTATAAAGGAACAAAACTGAAACCTGCCTTACAGTGGATTGCTTTACATAATGCCTATAAATGGATCCAGTGGATATAAATGCCAATGAATTCCAAAGCTGGAAACTGATCCACAGGCAGGTTTTAGAATATTCTTTACATGAAATTAGTTTTATGGGTGAACAATCCATTGGCTACAAGTTTGCCTATCTTAAAGACCATATGTGTACGTCTATCCCTTATATGTGCTCATGTACTAGGGATATGAATTGAATTGTCTTGAATTAGGAATGTAGAGCAACTAGGCAAGAGTGCTTGAAGGTGAGATGGTTGTATTGAGCATTTTGGAAATGGGTTGGTTGGGGTTTTTGCTCAAAAACAGTGGTTCTCCTAGAGCAGGGGTTCCTAACCAGGGTGCGAGACGATACTCCAGGGGGTGCGAAAACTTGGGTTTTCAAAATTATAGTGTATATGCATAATTCATTGCCGTTATTTAGAACTTTTGTAAGGAGTACGAGAATATATCAGAAGGGCTCTAGGGGTCTGGGGCAGTGGTGGGATTCAGCCGGTTCGCACTACTTCGGCAGAACCGGTAGCTAATTTTTTGTTTCCCAGGCCCAGAATGGACTTCCGGAAGCGGCATCCACACAGAGAACCGGTTGTTCACATATTTGAATCCCACCACTGGTGCAGGGTATAGAAAAGGTTGGGAGTCGCTGTCGTAGAGTGAATAAGACAACATCTATTCACTCTAGATGCATGCATTCAAATCATCAGGACCAGATGGATTACATCCCATAATTCTGAAGGAGCTGGCAGATGTGGAGTACTAGCAAATCCTGGAATACTGGGGAATTAACAGAGGACTGGAAAAGAGCTGATGTGATTTCAATCTTCCAAAAAGGAAAACAAAATATAGGAATCCTAGTGGAAAACCACTTAAGTATGAGCCAGCAGTGTGGTACAACTGCCAAAAAAAACCAATGCAGTCTTAGGCTGCATCCACAGAAGGATAGTTTCACTTTATATTGCATAGTAAGACCACATTTGGAATACTGAGTCCAGTTTTGGTCACCACAATACAAAAAAGTTGTTGAGACTCTAGAAAGAGTGCAGAGAAGAGCAACAAAGGTGATTAGGATACTGGAGGATAAAATGATGAACAGTTGCAGGAACTGGGTATATCTAGTCTAGCGAACAGAAGGCCTAGGGGTGACTTGATAGCAGTCTTGGATGGATGGATGGATGGATGGATGGATGGATGGATGGATGGATGGATGGATAGATAGATAGATAGATAGATAGATAGATAGATAGATAGATAGATAGATATAGATAGATAGATAGATAGATAGATAGATAGATAGATAGATAGATAGATAGATATTGTCATTTTTACTGTGGGCACAATGGCACACATTAAAAATGAAATTTAGTTGTTTGCTCTCAAAGTGTACACATACATAACACACATTTAAAGCATACAATATACAACATATGTATATAGACCTATACCCTCACATATAAGTAACTACATATAAATATTAATCACTGTCCAACTTGAATACATAACGGAAAGAGAAACTTTGAGCGTTAATACTGTATGGAACAAAACTGTGACTGAATCTGGATGTTCTGCTTTGGATACCACGGAGCCGCCTCCTCCCAGAAGGTAACAAGGAAAACAGGTCGTGAAGAGGATGTGTAGTGTCCCAGACAATCTTACGGACTCTACTCAAGCAACGCTTATGTGCTATGTCCAATGTTTGGGGAGCTGCCACAGAGACCTATTTTCCAAAGCACCTGAGGGCATAACAAAAAGCAATGGTTGCCAAAGACAGATCCAATCTAGAACTAAAGAAAAATTTCCTGACAGTGAGAACAATTATTCAGTGGGATGGCTTGTCTTCAGAAGTTGTGCTCCATCTCTGGAGGTTTTTAAGAAGAGATTGGACATCCATTTTTCGGAATGGTATAGGGTCTCCTGCCTCAGCAGGGGGTTGGACTAGAAGACCTCCAAGATCCCTTCTGACTCTGTTATACTGTTACTATAACGGATCTAATTCAAACTTGGAGCATATTTGAAATGTTTAAACCAGCCTGTTCTATTCAAAGCAGAATGTTTTATATTTGATTTGATTTATATTTAATTTGAAACAGTTTGGATTAAAACCCTTTCACAGCTTCCCCTCAGACACTTTGGCTCTCTCCCTCCCTTGCACTGCTATCTCAGATTACTCAGAAGAAAGAGAAAGTAATGAAGCTTTCTTCCAGCTGTTACAGTTCACTGATTTCTTATTACTATTACATTAACAGTTAGTTGGCAGAAATTAGATTGCTTGGTGTCATGCCATTAATGTCAACAGAAAATCAGCAGTCCTTTTCTAGATAGCCAAGTGACCATTTTGATCATCAGGTCATCATAAAGTCTTTGGGAGAAAAAAACTGTATGAATTATAGGTGGTTCAACTGCCCACCCATGTGCTCTCTAAAGTAGACCATTTCTCATGTTGGCCCATTATGTCTTCCATTTCTCATCCCGTCCTTGTCATGTTCCTTGTGGAGCATTTTAGACAATAAACTGTTTAGAATTAATATCTTTTGTACTCTCCTCCCAGAATAAATGAAAAATGGATGAAGGGAAACAACATGTGAAAGTTGCTTGGAATGGAGTGAAAAGAATGTTTTGGAGTGCCACATGGATGTGTGAGGTTGCAATAATGGGAAGTATGAAAAATATGTTTGGTGGATAATAAATATTTATTAACTTTATATACCACCCAACTCCCAGCAACTCTGGGTGGTTTATAAATGGTTAAAACCATTCAAAAACAAGGATACAATAAAATACAGGTAGTTCTCAACTTACGACCACAACTGAGCCCAAAATTTCTGTTGCTAAGCGAGATAGTTGTTAAGTGAGTTTTGCCCCATTTTATGACATTTCTAGGCATTGTTGTTAAGTGAATCGCTGCAGTTGTTAAGTTAGTAACAAGGTTGTTAACTGATTCTGGCTTCTCCACTGACTTGTCAGAAGGTTGCAGAAGTTGATAACATGACCCCAGAACAGTGCAACCATCATAAATATAAGTCAGTTGCCACACCTCTGAATTTTGATCACTTGGCCAAGAGGATGCTGTACCTATTATAAGTGTGAAAAATAGAATAGAATAGAATAGAATAGAATAGAATAGAATAGAATAGAATAGAATAGAATAGAATAGAATAACTTTATTGTCACTTTAAATGTACACTAATCAGCATATATTAAAATGAAATTTTATTGCATTCAGCTCTCAAAGGATAACCACCTCCAATATACACTACATAAACATGACAAAAATTATGCATATATCCACACATACATACATACATACATACATACATACATACATACATACATACATACAGCTTGGTGATTGTATTAAACTTTTATAGTTTAAGATTTTCCCTGGTGTTCATGTTTATTTGCTTGTTTTGAATACATACATACATACATACATACATACATACATACATACATACATATATGACACAGAGAAACAACAGTCTAGTTCGTCTGTATACATATATATGGCAGAAAAAAAGAATCCTGCGAATTTACAGGACAGATGATGTAAGGAACAAAGCTGTTACAGAATCTAGTGGTTCTGCTAGAAATACTTCGAAACCTCCTCCCAGAGGGGAGCAACAGAAAGACCGTGAAGTGGGTGTGGGGGGGTCTCTAAGCACATAGCACTTATAAGCAGTGTCCTAAATAACGGGAAGTGAGCTTCCTATAATATTCTCAGCTGTCCTTACCACTCTCTGTATGGACCTTCTATCTGAGGCATTGCTGCCACCAAACCAAACAGTGATGCAGTTTGTTAAAACACTCTCAATCGTGCCTCTGTAAAAAGTGGCCAGGACAGAAGGAGAAAGATGTGCTCTCCTCATCCGATGCAGGAAATGCAAATGCTGGTTTGCACACATCATAAAGTGATTATAAGTCACGTTTTTCATTGCTGTTGTAACAGTTTCCCTAATTGGAATATCTATGGGGGGGCAGGGGAATTGTAATTAAAAAAAGTTGTATCAAGTGAGGATATCATGGCAAAAAGAAGGAATTTCTTGAGGTCACTTTCATTATTGCATTGACTGAATGGGATAGTTTCTCCATCTTTCCTTCTTTTAGCAGCTTCTAGAATTCTCAGGGAACTTTTATGATGGCATCAGGGCTCAGAGAGGGATCCCTAATATTGAACTGATTGATTTATAAAATTTATATGGAGGTCCTTTATGTAGTAAATTAATCTTAAGCCGTTAGTTCTCATTTAGAACCCAAAGCTTTCTACTTCTGGGATACAGGCAATTCTCATTGTGGGTCTACAGAATGAAATGTGGCGTGCACTGTGAAATTCTCTTCTGCTTTCCTTGGATTAATCTAGAATTAATCCACCCTCAGAGGTAAATGTGCTATCATCATTTGTGTGATTTAATTAGTATTAACCCTCAGTCTTAACACACAATCTGGGATTATGCTTGGATAGAGAAAAATAGAAGTTCCCATTGAATTTCCTGAAGAGTCAAATACTTGAGCTGCAGGATAGGCCATTCCTTAGGCTAAATAAAAAGAGTTAATCAATTCCCATTCCCAACTATTTATAAAAAAAACCTCAGCGTATAGTCAGAAATGATATGCTGTTTTTTAAAAAATAGAATGAAATAGTACATTTCATTAAGTAAACACGTCATGAATCTGAATCTGTGAAAATACTTCATCAGCTTGGTATATGGGAGGCCTTTATGGGGTTTCACAGATTTATCAGTCCTTTATTCCCATCGCTGTTTAAAAACCAAAGCAAAATTCTGCTGTTATTCATCAGGGAAGGGGAGAATGAACATTCTAAAGAAAGAAATTCAAGCTGTCTGTTTCAGAGTGAGGGTGAGGAATATTGCATCTTTCTGAAAAGCAGTACTTTTTCCTTTCTATCCATAATCTTGGATCACCATTGAAATCTCTCTCTCTCTCTCTCTCTCTCTCTCTCTCTCTCTCTCTCTCACACACACACACACACACACACACACACACACACACAGGGAGGGAGGGAGGGAGGGAGGGAGGGGAGAGAGAGAGAGAGAGAGAGAGAGAGACTATCCCATTACTGTATAGGAAAGATTTTAAGGATTTTAAAAAAAATTCTCCTTTCAACGGATGGAACACCCTAATGATTTTCAGTCTAACTTTGGTGATGCTGCTGCAATCAAATGACCCTGATTTGTTATTTTTTCTTTTTACTCACATTTCTATATTTCCTTTCTTTTTCTAGTGCGGCTGTTGGCATTGGGTTTTATGGCAACAGTGAAACCAACGATGGGATTTATCAGCTGATCTACGCCCTTGATAATGCTAATCACACCCTCTCAGGGGTTGATTCACTGGTAAGGCATCTTTTCTGAGGGAAACAGCCTTAGATGGGTTTTGTGGAATGCTGGAAATTGAAGCAGCTATCTGAGAATAAGATTCCATTGGAATGGTCATCCAGTGGAATAGCTGATACCAAAGAGGTCTACCATTGTTGAAGTCTCTTCTCTACTTCATATTGTTAGCTTTCCTGTTAAGAACAGTTGGAAATTTTACACTGATTGGTCTAGAATCAGTCTCAAATGGCCCTCTAGGAAAGCTTGATCTTAATATTTCTCAATAAGTTTTGGATCTTTTGGATAAGAATTGTGGCCATCTCACCTCAGAGAGTAAGCTACTCCATAGGAAAAGAATGATACAGAATGTCCACCTTCAAGTATGTTCTCTGACTGATCTGGTCAGCTGGCAGACTTGATCAAGGAAATGCATTGTTTCATAGCAAAGTTGATAACAGTTTGGGCAGTTATAAAATAAAGGGCAGAGGCAGACAAGCCAACCTGAACAAAAAAAAAAAGAGAGCCATTAAGAAGAGCAGGGAGAAAAATTATATCTAAGTGGATTTGAATGCCCTTTACTTAAATAAGGCTTGCTCTTGAATCATTATAGCTGCTGAAATTCTTTGGCATGGTTTTCACAGATTTTCTGCAATTTTGCCTAAGTAGTTCATTCCTCTCTGTGAGATGAATCTGACAGTTAGTACTGGATCAAGAATTGATTCATATCAACAGTTTCAGAGTCTATCATATTTTCCCTGAAGCTACTATCATCTGTACTTCAGAATGGCATAATACGAAAGACGTAGTTGCATCATATATTGTCTCTGTTGGATATAAGCAAGGTTGATAGTTTCTCTTTTTCCGGAAGGCTTTCTGGCTGCAAAAGTGGAAAGTCAGAAATCTCAATTTGAGATTGGAAACGTTCACTTTGGTTAGTCAGTAAAGTGGACTAAATGGACTTTTGTATTATCAAGAAATGCCTTGACTCTGATTAATTTCAGAGCGATTATCTGAAGTTATTTGATTAATGTTGAAGGGAGTTGAGATCATATGGTAAGGATTTGGGCTGAGATAACCCATATTGTCTGAGGAAGGATTGCATGAAATAGAAGGGAGAACACTATTGAACAAAGAAGCATTGTGAGTGCCAAAAGGATATGAGTGAGTGGGAATGTAGCCATGGAGTGATGGTGACTTAACATCCTTTTAGTTGTCTCATCCTGCTTTTGCTGTATGGCTGTAGGAACCCTTTGGGATTTTCTGTAATTTTACATATCTTTGCCAACAAATGTTTTCAGAGCTTCATGTGGATCCCCATGACATATAAAAAGAGTCTGAAAGAAGAAGACAAACATAGGGTCCTTGTTTCGTTTATTTCATAAAGTTATCCAACATGTGATGTTCTAGTACTGTTCACTGGAAACAGTAAATTCAGTTAAAGAATAACTAAGGCCAATCGTGTATCTCACTGAATAATCAGTGTTGGTTTGACTCAGCTCTACCCTAAATAAATACAATTAACTTTGGCTCCCTCATCACAGAGGTCCCCACTCAGAAGTAAGTCATGCCCCAGTAAAAGAAATCTGTTAAGATTTCCATTTCAACAAAATTGTTGCCTATTGGTGGAGGAAATATTTCAAAACCATTTCTCAAGCGTTGAGATTCCAGATTCACAATCAGAAACATAATTTTGCAATGGGGAAAATTTGAGGCAATAGTGAACTTTTTTATAGGTGGCTATCAAAATCAATCAAAGAGCATAGCATAAAATTGCACATGAAATCACAAAAATGTCTTAAAGAAGTTCAGGGATATGCAGTCATTTTTCAACCTGACTAAATTCAGTGTTTATGACTCTACTATTGGAGAAGCACTGTCAAGCATGGAGGTAATAATGTCATGGTTTGGGGCTGGTTTACAGCTTCAGGGACTTTGATGACTTACCATCATTGAAGAAAGCACACATTTTGGGTTGTTTCAGAGAATTCTACAGAAGAATACCAGGCCGTCTATCGGTCAATTGAACAAGTCAGTGACCCAAACATACAAGTAAATTTACAAAAGAATGGATGAAGGACAAATTATTTGCTTTGGAATGGCCAAGTCAAAATCCAACCTAAGCCCCATAGAAATATAGTAGCAGGATCTGAAATGAGTAAATCATGCTCATAACTGCTGCATCTAAGCAATTCGCCACAGAGGAGTGAGGCAAATTTTTTTACATTAATGTCAGAGAGAGAACGCCAATTGCAGGAAGTGTTTGGTTGCAGTTAATATAACTAAAAGTGGCACAATCACTTTTATGTAAGGGAGATTTTTTTTTTCATGTTGACCTCTGTAGAACACATGAATTCTGAGAATATTCTCAGAATAATATTCTCAGTTGGAAAAAAATACTTAACAATTCAGAAAATCTGAAAGGGAAGAGGTATTTACTTATAGAATTGTACATTTATTGACTAATTTCAGCAGCCTCTCAAAGGCAATGCTAGAGCTCAGGCATTTTGCCAGCATCTCTTTTTGTATCTTCTGGCTACAGCTGAGAACACAATGCTAGACCATTTCAAGTGACACCATACCTAGGAAAAGTAGCCTATCACCTGTGGTGTCTGGGATTCATGCTTGCTACAAGTTCCTCTGGATGTCTTGGCAGAGAACTAAATAGCAATGCTTATAAGCTAAGGAGCCAGAAGCACCAAAAGGTGATGAGATTGGAGAATGTAACGCTCACTCTCACTTCAGTGAAATTATACTAAACAAACTATTTTTATTTGTATTTTTCTGGGTGGATGCTATACTTATATATCAGATTTAGATCCCTCCCTTCTCACTCCCAGAGAAACTCTTTTGCTTTATGTTTCTGTTTCTGAATGCTGATGGTCTACTAATAACGTGAGGAACAGTTTAAATGCCCTTGGAATACAGTATGTCTAGATATCTCCTCCATTCTCTTCTCTCTCTCTCTCTCTCTCTCTCTCTCTCTCTCTCTCACACACACACACACACACACACACACACACACACTATGTATATACAAAAATACTGGTTCCACAAATACTGTGTTTTTCAGTTAAGGAATAGACACAGGCTGCCGTCTACAATATGGTACATGACTTCTTGGCATGTTAGGAGTTCTACTTTACACATTAGGAGAGTACAGGATTGCAGAAAATTATTCTGTACCTTTACATGGAAAGCAAAGGAGATAACCTGAATTTGCTGCTGTGGGCAAATGACCAGCAATTTTCATGTCCATTTGTTGCTGCTTTACCTCTCCTTTCTTCCTGGGTCTCCTTTCCCAATGTGCCTTTTAAAAAATTGGATGGGAGGATAGCTGAAAGATGAGCCTGTGAACAGGCCCTGATGACTGGATAGATTTGGTTCATCCCAGCCCTGTGGTGCTAATTTAACTTAACTTGCTTTTGAGAAGGATAATTTCATTATCTACTATTGTGAGAGCAGCCTTTTCACTGGGGAGTTATGGGAATCGATATCTAATGCATTTGGAAGGTGCCAGCCTGAGGAAAGCTGTTCTATATTATAATATGTATACCTGAAGTAAGTTAGTCACCATCCCCCTTGCGTTGTCTTTATCCTTGGAGTGGTGATTCCATAAAACGACTTGGCCTATCCAGATCAATGTATAAATCAAGGTCATTGTGAACATTCATTCTGTTGTACAAGCGATTTGAAGCTATCTGCCTGCTGGTTCTCATAGGTCTACTTATTGTCTTTTGGCAGGTCTCAGGCACTACTACACAGATGAAAATAGTTCTGGAGCAGCATGTGGCCCGCTTGAATGAGATCTTTGCAACCCACAGTGAATATGTACAGACACTCAAATTCATGCAGCAGATGGCAGACAATATTGTGTTGCAACTGTCAGGGCTCCCTACCTGGAGTGATGTCACTGTAGACTTGTCCATGATTGCCAATGAAGTCAGCTATGTAGAATATTATAGGTAAGTCAGCATGGTCATTGTAGCAAGACACATACAATGCCAGTAAGGAGCTATTGAAGAGTTGGTGTATTTCAGCCTTCTCCAAGCTAGATGTCCTCCACCTTCTCGTGTTCCCAACTCAGGATGACTCTTGGCTGAGAAATGCAGAAATGGAGTCAATATATTTAAGTGGCTGGGGAAAGACAGAGGTCTCCCGTTTAAGCTAATCTAGAATGTCTTGAAAGTTCAAAGGGATTTTTCCTTCAGGCCTCTGAAGCCACTAGAAAGAACAATAGCTCCATAGTTTAATTGCTGGCTTTTCCTGGGAAAAAAGTCCCTGCTCTGATATCCTAGAGCAGGGGTAGGCAACCTTGGCTCGTTTATGACTTGTGGACTTCAATACCCAGAATTCCTGAACCAGCCATGCTGACTCAGGAATTCTGGGAGTTGAAGTCCACAAGTCATAAAAGAGCCAAGGTTGCCTATCCCTGTCCTAGAGAATTAATGCCAATCAGCAGAGATGATACCCTGTCTGTACCAATGTCTGACTCCTTAAAATAGCAATTTGTGGATTTTATTGCATCATTACAGAGGTAGGAATTCTTTCACTCATTTCCTTTTTCCCTCGCTTTCCTTTTACACCTTTCTGACTTACAGCAAGATCCAAGAGGGCAACGATTGGACAGATAGGAGGAGGAGCATCACCCTGGGCAACTGACTGTGTTTTGCTTAATTCTTTCTTTCCAGCATGAGACCGTTTCTTTAAAAAACAAATCAAATTATGTACATGAGAAAGTGATTAAAATGCTAACATTTCCACAATATCACTGCATCCTAGTGGTGAAGATTCTGAATCGTGCTTATGATTGCAACTCAGGAGAGGTCCTGCTTCATCAAGAAAAATTGTATAGGCACAAGCTTTAGAACAGCGGTTCTCAACCTATGGGTCGCGACCCCATTTGGGGTCGATCAACCATTTCACGGGGGTCGCCAAGCAAGGCTGTCCGCCATTTTTTTCCCCTTTTCTGGCGGGTGCCTTACCTCCCTTGAGCTGGGCCAGCTGGTGGTCGGCCTGCTCCGTCTCTGCCGCTTGCCAGCTACGCCTCGGCCGGCGCAGGGGGCGGAACCACGCATGCACGGCGCTCCCGGGCAGGGAAAGTCCTCGACTTACGACCGGTTGGGTAGTCCTCGACCTATGACCGGTTTAGTCCTCGACTTACGACCGGTTTAGTCCTCGACTTACGACCGGTTGGGGTCACGGCATTAAAAAGGTTGAGAACCACTGCTTTAGAATATTTCTATTCTGAACATTATGGTTTTGCTGAATATTTGTTATAAATAGAAGCAGAGGTTCTGACTGAATTAATGTCCATAGTTGAGTTTTAGGATATAAGTGGGGGCAGAGTAAAGCTAGTCTAAGGTATTATCACACTCTGGAAACAAACATTGTTCTGCAGCAAACAAATATGCGCTTGATTTATTTCATGGACTGTTTCTCAAATTCATTCCATTTGCACTTCTAATTTCTATACTAAACTAATTTATTTTAAATAGATATACATGCTTATTTAAATTGTTCAGAGGGCAAAATGAAGCCAGAACCGTCCTGAATGCTGAAAGGTGTTTTTTTTTCCCCCCTCATCCTATTTTTTCTGCATTCTCTTGGGGTAGTGAAGTTGCACCAAAAGCTGCAGCTTGCCTGTGACTAACTCTTGGCCACACGTGGAAGAATTTTAATTGGATTCCAGTTTAGTTCAGCCACTAATTAAAATAGAAGAACAAATACAGATCTTGCTCTTCCTCTTGGTCTGTAATATTAATGAAGCAGAAAGCCACTGGCTGTGAATTAATCCGTAACAGAATTAGTGCCTGCAATGGTCGGAACAAACCCTCCTTTGGCAAACATGCAGAAAGAGAACTCCGGTTCATGTGCTCCAGGAATGAACTACATGGGTTATATGGCAGTTGCATGCATGTGCAAGCACAAAACACACAGAGCATTGTGCAAACTGCATTATATCACAGGTGGGAGAGTCCCTGCTGACCAGGAGGCACTTTAACATTAGCAAGCCAGATAGGATTATATCCAGAAATATCTATTGCATTTTCTTAGCCAATGTAAATGGTTTAATTTACATGAATTACCCATTCCTGAAATGTCATCATGTACTTCCAACACAGCTATAACTCAAATATTTAAAAACAGGGATTCTCAAAATCACCTTTTTCTGTAACACACCAGCTCTAGAATATAATGGAGTACTAGTTTAAAACAGTGTGTTCAATTGTTCTATGCACGTCTTGTAAAAGCCATGTTTTCACGGAAACATCTGAATGGATGTCAAATGAAAAAACATCCTGAACTAGACCCTCAGGTTGTTTGGGTAGAGCCTCTCTTATGTAGGAGGCAAAATAATAATAATCATCATTTGTCCCATTCTAGGTGGGGCTGCAGGCAAACTGCATTAGGCCAGCTCTTGGAATACCATGAGAACATTTGAAAGTGTTCTTTTTGAGAAATAAATCCTTATAAGATAAATGCATAAGCCCCCATATCTTCTTTGCCCATCTGTTTATTCCTTGCTTAGCTCATTTATCCTGTTCTCCACAATTAGTTTAGTAGCTATATGGTTTCTCCTGCCCAATATTTGTCAGTTGTGATTTTGAAAGGAAACCCAAAGGTGCTTTTTTTCCCCTCAAAAGGCAACTGGACTTTCTTTGGTTTTCCTTGGGACATTCCATTTCTCATCCAAGAAGCTTCTTCAGAAAAACAAAGAAAGTCCAGTTGCCTTTTGAAAAATAGCATCTTTGGGACAACCAGGACCTGGATGACTGAGATTCTCCATAGACATTTTGAAAGCAAAGTAACTCTCTGCCTGCTAGCTTCAAAGTAAGTATAGCTTATTCCCAGGAAAGTGTGATTGCACTGCAGTCTTAGCTTCTCAAATCTGTTTGATTCTGCTAGCCGTAAATGTCTCCATTTGCATTTGAACGTCCCTTGGATAATGTCTCCCTTTCAGTTTCAGCAGTCTATCAAGTCGAGTCTCTAGAGGAGGAGCTGCCCTTCTCAAATTTGGATGATTTGTAGAAATGCCATATTGTTGTTGTTCCATGGTTCTGCAGAGGTGCTGTCCCCAAAGCCTAAAAACAGTATCCTGCTTAAATGCTGCCATCCCTCCTCCTGCCAAGTTTCTCCAGGGATCTATGAGTTACCCAAGCATTCTCTTTCTTTCCCCTTTTTCTCCAGATGGCTCTCTTACCTCTTGCTGTTCATTCTGGACTTGGTGATTTGCCTTATTGCTTGCCTGGGGCTGACTAAGCACTCCAGATGTCTGCTTATTACGTGAGTACACAAGGTCTTTCCACAAGAGAGGCAGGAAGAAAAGGTATCTTTCACCGCCAAGCGCAAGTTGCTCAAGTCTTTAATGCAGTCCAGTAAGAGAGAGTCCTCTCTGAAGAAAAACCATCTGTCAAAGGTCTCCCTTGTGGGATTTAGGGAGGGTTCTTAGAATTGGTATGCTCCTGTGGAAGGGATTGAAGAGTTCCATTCTTCCTACATTGCATTCCATTGTACCTATCACAACCCTACCTAACTACACTTTATGGATGAAAATATCAACCAGCAATTTTCCATCTGAATTTTAGAAACTGTTTCCAGAATGCACTATAGTTGTGATATAGGAAATGTTAGACTAGCTTTCTCTTTCCCTCCTATGACTGTTCCTTTGCATTAGAGCAGACATGTCAAACTTGTGACGTCACGCAACGTATCAGAGCTTTTTCGCCATTGCCGGCAATGGGGTGGGCGCGGCTCCAGTATGATGAAACCGGCCCGCGGGCCGGCAGTTTGACACTCCTGCATTAGAGTGACTGCACTAGAACATGCAGGTACAATGAAATAAATGGACAGAATGATAGTTTTCAATAGGGATTGATAGTCTTGCCATAGACAGCTGCTTTCTTTTATGGCACAGCTGTTCTAGCATATAGCCAGCCCAAGCCAGCAAAAACTAATATGTCTTCTTGTGTTTGAAAAAAATTCTTATGTTACGTCTCCTTCCCTCCATATGCACTTTGCTGGTTCCATACAGGCTGGAAAAGCACACAAATTTAATATGAATGAAGTTACCAGAATTGTAAGTTAGAGGAAACTGGTTTCTTGGATCTGTTCTAGCATTGATTTTAAGCATATCATTTCCACTGCAGCACCCCCCTCCGTGTGTGTGTGTGTGTGTGAGAGAGAGAGAGAGAGAGACAGAGAGAGAGAGAGAGAGAGAGAGAGAGACAGAGATTTTAGTAAGATTGTAAGCTGTAATCTGGATCAAAATATCCAGGACAATCATACTTTTTATCAGTTTGTGCAGACAGATTAATTGGAACTGGATTCCAGGTGATTAAATTTAGTTCCCACCTGCCCCATTTGGTTTATAGGCAATATCCCCCCCCCTTCCCTGATGCATCTGGCTGTGTTCTGCACCTCTGTAATAGGCATAATCAAGACTTGCCCTAGAAGATGTTATAGGAGCAAGAACAATAACAATGTAAGCCTCTATCCTGTTACAGCACTCAGACTGATGGTGCACAGGTGTCACTGATGCTGTTACCTTTCTGAATCCCCCTTTTGACTCTTGGTTGTTTATTTTTTGCCACATAGGATGCTGTGCTGTGGACTTTTCACACTTTGTCTCAGCTGGGCTTCCTTTGCAGCAGATGTTTCAGCAGCAGTGGTAAGCCCAACATTTGAACTCAAGCTTTCTTTCTCTTCAGTGTCGAGCTGCGGTTGTTTTAAGGGCTTGGTGCACTAAGTTTACTGTGATTCCCTGGGTCCCAGTCTCACTGACCCACCGGAGACTGCCCAACTCTTCTTTCCAACTTTCTGACAGCTAAAGGCCTGTTCACTTGGGGAGGTGTGTTTTGCTCCTCCTTGCCTTGCTTCCTGCAGTCTTTCCTGTCTTTGTGTTTCCAGAATCCTACCTTCTCATAACACAACACACACTTAGCAGGAGGAATTTTGAACAACAAGGAGACTGGTTATTTAAAATGAGCAGAAGTCACCTTGAAGGTGTTTTGCTTGTTAGCCTGACTGCTTTGCGTCAGGCAGAGGAAAATTAATTTGCCATGTACCTTCAGCATGGCCAATCTCATAAAATGCTCTACTTGTAAGGGAGTGGCATTTTTGCCAAGATTTCAAGGGGAGCCAGAAGGAATTAAACAATTTGCTTTCCGCTATTTACAAACTTTGGTTAGTCTAATTTTTTGTCAGATCGGAGTATCAGAAAGTAAATTCCATCTATTATTACAGCCTCCTTAGTGCTCTGGTTTCCTTGTTATCTTGAGAAGTCTACTTTTATGAACAGCTCTTCTTGATTTTTTTGTGCATTGTTTTCATACTGATATAATTGGTGTACATATTCAAAGTGGAAAAATAAAATTTAAAACAAATGTATATTCATAGTAAGCCTTAATATCTTAAATTCATATGCACTTTCTGCCTGTGTATATCGATTCACTTGCCAATGATAGAATATGTAGAAACGATTTCTTAAGCCTCCAGCATTAACCTCCTTAAGTATAACTTCTAGTAATGATAACAACTTCCTTTTTAAAAACATTAATTTTATCTTCTTTAAAAAAAACCTGTAATAAAAAGTACACAAAATAAATAAATAAATAAATAATTTTTTGCTTCTTACAGGGTACCAGTGACTTTTGCGTGTCCCCAGATGAATTCATTGTGAATATGACAAAAAGTGACCTCAGTGCAGGTAAAAATATTGCTTTTGCCATCATTTGAGGAGGACAAACCCTTAAGTGAAAATTGAATGAAGAGAAATAAGACTGATGTAAGCTTCAGACCCAGCCCTGCATAGATAAAGATCAGTATACAAAATCTAGAGATTTAAGGTAGCACACTTGTACAGAGGGATAATGTGAATATTTATGTGGAAAGTGCTCAGAATCCTGATTGTGCTTTTCCAAACTACTTTGTGACTGTGTATAGAAGGGTTAAAAAAAAAATAAGGAGCACACAAGTAGATCCTAGAGAGGCGTCTTTTGTTGGGCCCTTCTAAACTTCTGATTTGGTAGCATGGAAAGATCATAGAATCAAAAAGTTAGAAGGGACCTTGGAGGTCTTCTGGTTTAACCTTAACAGTCTATTAACTGGCATCTTATGAGAATACTGGCCAATCAGAGTTAATTTACCCCACAAGGGTCCCATAGCTGTTTGAGGCAAAAACTACTCCACTCTGCTTCTTTATTAAATTATCTTTCCCAAACAAGTTTAACATATCGAGTGAACAGAGGCAATAAGAGAATACTCCTGGCTATAGAACCTGTGCCAAAATCTCCCCTTTGTTAATATTTGCCAAAGTTCTGAGATTTTTCTCATAAGCTAGGGACTCAGATTTCATTTTATTTCCTTTTATTAAGGTAGAACCATAGCTTAGGGGTTGTTCGAACTTGTTTTGAAGGATCGGCAGGAGAGGAAAGGTTAAGTAAGTTTAGTAGGGATAGAAGATTATGTGACGTGACCATTTGCTAATTATCCTTGGCATTTGCTGTGTCTCTTAACGTACTAAAGCAGAATTTCAGATTAGGAGGGGACATTGGTTTGGAAGAATCAACAAGTGAGTAAGGGCTAAATAAGGATAGAGAGTTGGTGAACCAATCATTTATTAGTTATCCTTGGCTGTTGCTTTTATGCTAATAGGCAGCATTTATGAGACATGGTATAAGATATAGCTTGATCATCAATAAAAGCAGAAGTTTCTGCAAATTAATTCATGGCAGGCTGTGTTTTATGCAGCACATGAAAATAGATATGCGTGAATGTTGCCACTCATTCTGCTCATGTCAAAAGTCTGGCAAAACCTTTAGACACAATTTTTTTTCTGCAGCATTGTTTCTATTAGCATATATTACACAATGCCAGTCTTGTAAACTGAGACGATCTATATAGTGCTGTGCTGTCTGGTACTATGTGCTGAGCAGTGCTATCCTAGTGTGGTTTAGAAGCTGCTAAATGTGTCTTACTTTAACCAATGACTCTCTTCCCTTTGCACTTTGCTTTTGTAGAAATCGTACAATACTATCTGTATTGTAGACAAAGTCTGACCAACCCCTTTCAACAGGTAAGAACTTGCTTGCATTTGTTGGCAAAGGATCACCCAATAGCTGTGAAAAGAGAAAGCTGGCTTGTTATTGCTTTCAGTGACAGGGAAATTGGTGAGGTTTACTCTCCAATAACAATAGTATTTAGGCTTATATACCGTAGTATTTTACAGCACTCTCTGGGCTGTTTACAATCTAGAAGCATTATTTGCTTATTGCCCCCAACAATCTGACTCTTAGATGTTGAAAGGGGATAGTATTTAATTTGTTTACAGGAAGTCCTTGACTTATAACTATTCATTTAGTGACTGTTCGAAGTTACAACAGCAATGAAAAAAGTGACTTATGACGGTTTTTCACACTTAACGACCATTGCAGAATCCTGTGGTCAAATGATCAAAATTCAGACTCTGGCATGTATTTATTGATGGTTGCAAGCTCCCAGGGTCATGTGATCACCTTTTGCAACCTTTTGACAAGCAAAGTCATTGGGGAAGCCAGGTTCACTTTAAGCAATGTTACTAATTTAACAGCTGCAGTGATCCACTTAATAGCAAGAAAAAATGTAAAATGAGGCAAAATTCACGTAACAATTGTCTCACTTAGCAATGGAAATGTTGGGCTCAATTGGAATTGTAAGTCAAGGATTACCTGTACTGCAAGTTAAGATTTATGTAGAAAAAAATGGCTGATACCTTGCATGATGTGTTCTTTATTTGTAGGCCCTGACTATTTACCAGCGTTCTCTCACAACTATGCAGATCCAGATTCAGGGTCTTGTGCAGTTTGCAGTGCCTTTTTTCCCAACAGCCAAAGTAAGTTGCATAGTGTTGTCTTTTCCTATGGAAGCAGACATGGCTCTTTGATGGAAGCTTCTGGGTTACGTACATTTAGAAGTGGGTCACACTTGCTGTTTTCAGAAACAATATTTGACGAAGACAAAATATGAAAATATAGGCACTTATTTGACCAGGGACGTGTTGAATATTCTTATGAGCTACTGGAAGACAAACAGCAGGAAAAAAACACCATGGTTTATGGTTGGCAGGACACAGGTGCCATGGCTATACAGTAGCAGAGGAACAAGTCTAGGATCCCCTGTAATTCATAGTCGTCACTGACTTGGTGTCTCCAGACGGTAATTCTATGAGCTTTGGTCCCGACACATCCAGAGAATTGGGCAAAGTACTGTAGTGACTGGAAGCCATTTTAACAGATGGAGTGAAATTTTATATGAACAGGAAAGATTAAGCAATTGGGAACTCTATTTGTATATGTCAGATGTAGATGAAATTTCAAAGTCTTCTTGAGCTAGATAAAAAAGCTAGTTGCCTAACAAACGTTTTGACAGGAAATGTCATTCAGTGTTCTCTATAACATGGGTGAGCTACCTGCAAACCATAAAAAAGGCTTATGACAGTTGGAGTTCAACAACATCTGCATGGTCACATTTTGTCTGCCACGTGAAATGTAGTGTGATATTGGCTTCAGAGGGTAGGTGGGTCTGTCCCCATGGGCTCCTCAGGCATCTGAGAAAGATGTCCTAGGGCATTGTGAGAGATTGTGAGCAAGGGATGAAGCCATTGGTTTAATCTGAGAAGAGGCTACATGGTCCAGATGCGAAAGTTGTGAGAAGAAAGTGTTTCAAAGGGACGCCAAAGTAATAACTTATTATAACTGTGCCTGACAGGTTTTTTTTTTAAAAAAAAAACTATCTCAGACTAACATTACAAATACCTTTCTGAAAATTAGATTGTCCTTGCTTCCTCAGTTTTGCCAGCTCCATGGGCTTGGACATGCATCCCTTTGAGCTTCCATATGGAACTTTAGCAACAGTATCTGAAATCAAGCGATGCCTCCATGCATAAGTGAGATGACTTTCTGTGTATATCTATTGCCCATAGGTGAACAATAAGGTAGTTCTGTTTTCCTTTATTTTAATGTTTAATCAAATGAGAGAGAATCCCTGGTAATAACAAATAGAAGTACCAAGGGAAGGAGCCCTTTTCTTTTTCATGAGGCTTTGTAAAACCACTATAGCTCTAATGTTATCCCTGTTTCTGTAAAACCAATGTTGGGTAATAATTGTTAAGATCAGAAGGGCAACAGTTCCAATTTGCAGTCAGGCCAAAAAGTCACTGGGCCATTCACCATCTCTCAGCCCAATTTGATATCGCAAGATAAAATCAGAGAGGCGGTACTGTGTATGCCAGCCGGGAAGGATAGACTACGACAGCAATACAGTAGGTATCTATTCACAGTGATTGCTGGACATTCATTCTGGATATGGTGAACACTGTTCCTTTTCCAATAGAATATATGCTCCTTCTCTGATGGCTTTTGCCCTTGCTGCAGAAAGACCTGCTTGATATACAGAAGTTATTGAACTACTCTGAAATCAATCTCCACCAGCTGACTGCCATGCTGGACTGCAGGGGCCTTCACAAGGTAAGCAGCATAAGGCACACTGTGCTTTGGGGACAAAAGTGTTGGTAACACATTAGCAAGATGCTTCTTTTCTTATTTTCTCTCCTTCCTTTCACGAAAGGATTACCTGGATGCCTTGGTTGGGATCTGCTACGATGGGGTGGAAGGCTTGCTCTACCTCACCCTCTTCTCTCTGATGGCTGCTGTATCCTTCTCCATCATCATATGTGCCATGCCTCGAGCCTGGAAACATTTAGCTAGCAGGTAAAACGGAATAAGTTTCCCAGGGATACCACAGAGTCAAAATAACCTTGTCAACGATAGAGGGACATTTTGAAAAAGGGATGAATAAAATAAAAAATGGGTGATTTTTCTACAACAACTAGAACATCAGTCTGATCCCTCCTTCAATAAAATTGCAGAGTGGTGAGCTGATCTTCCTATTGTCCTGTCCTCGTTAAGAGCTATGCATGTTGAAGAACTTACAGAAGCATTCCAGAGACTGCAGTAGGAGATATAGACTAAATAGCATAGCATAAGGTTATTTAGTAATATTATGGCCACTTAAATGTCACTTAACAGAATGCATGCATCGGTTGTTGAATAGTAACCTCTCCTGTCTTTCTGGGTTTCTCATATTCGACCCTTAATTTGCTGAGGGAGGGTGGAAAGAGCAGCAAGAGGAGAAGAGAGTCAGACAATTCATGTAAGAGAGAGAAAAATGCAACAAAATAATACCCTCCCTATTATCTAGCATCACATATAGGCATTCTCTCGCATTACTCAGGTTTAAGTTCCCAAGAGTGAGATGGGTGGCATATAAATTTAATAAATAATAAATTCCTGATGGTCAAAACATCAATTTTTGGACAACTTCTGTAAGTTCATTCTTCTTCCATTATCTAAAAGTGGTGAAGGCAGCACAATTAGTTCTTTCTGGGTTTTTTGTTTTTTTTTTGTGGTTGTTGTTTTTCCTGTCTCTTGATTAATATGTGAACTGTCCCGTAGGGTTGGGTTTTCAGCAATGGAACAAACTAAAAAAGGGTCTCTTTTTTAAGATACTATGGTTTCTTTCCTGGTCTCTGCTAACATTACAAGAGAAACCCTAAAATTAAGGGAAAGCTTAAGCAATTGAAATACACAATCCTTCCAGGAATGAGTGTTACATCTTCTCATTTGCCACTTCATCCACAACCATTCCATGCTTTCAGATTTTGCTTTCGTTTCTAAGATGGACCGGGTTGTTTTTTTCCTTCTAGAGATCGGGATTACGATGACATAGATGAAGAGGACCCCTTCAACCCACAGGCTCGACGTATTGCTGCCCACAATCCCAATCGTGGGCAACTCCGTAGTTTCTGTAGCTACAGTAGCAGCCTGGGCAGTCAGACAAGCCTTCAGCCTCCTGCCCAGACCATCTCCAATGCACCAGTGTCTGAGTATATGTAAGTATGCATGAAATTAGTAGAAGAGGCAGCAGTTTATTTATTTATTTATTTATTATTTATATTTATATCCCACCCTTCTCCTTGCGGACTCAGGGCGGCTAACAACCAGATAAAAATACAAAATATCAAAACTACAGATTAAAACTTAATTAAAAGGCAAATATTAATAATTGGCCCATATCCTCTCCTTTGAGGTTTTCAAGGTGGCAACAGAGATAGCTTCTGCTATTTGATGTTCTCCACCTTAACTTACTATACTCTGGTACCATCTGGCCCTGCTCAGGTTTGTGCTGCTTTTTGCCTTTGCTTCCATCATTCCATCTTTCTCTGAAAACCATTATATTTCCGCATTTTACCAGTCTAATAGCTGTCAACCCATGTCCTCCGTAATCTTGATATCCCAGCCAGAAAACGCAAAATCCAGCTTTGTACAGCTGCTAGGTCTTCAAACTCTAACAATTGCCTTCTTATTGAAAGAAGACAGCCTTAAAGATGAAAAACCTGAGAAACCATACTTTTGAACTGTATGTGGGAGAAAACGTTTTTAAAAATAAAGTCTAGATGCAGCTCTTAAAATATCCCTAGAGAAGATGTGTGAAACAAGCTGTTGTCCTACTTTTTGCATCTTTTATTATTTGTTAGTTGCTATGGTGTGATACTTTAATTTAACATGGGGGAGGTTTTTGTTGAGTTGTCATGTACAGTTGCATGCCCTTTTATGGAAAGATCTTTGTTTAAATATATTTATTGGTCGATTGGTTGGAAAATGTGCTGCCTTTTGATGGAGGAAGTCTTGCCCATTTATTGTTTATAATTGCAGATAAGCCAACACCCTTGAAATTTCAACCAAATACCATGAAAAATGGTATCCATCGTCACCCATGGATAAGTTAATCCTTGAATTTTTAATCACAGCAGTGGACAGAAAATTGAAATTGTTATGTCAGCATTTATAAAACTATGATTTTAAGGCCATGACAGGCTGATCTGCAGATAAGCTGAACCCAATTCTGGGGGTGTATTTTGTAACCCAAAATTCTCAGCTCATCTACAAGTGTACATGGTACTTCCTCTTTGCTCCTGTCTATGACTTGGCTTGGCTTGGAAGGTAATAATGGATAGCAATAAAAATAAAAATCAGGGGAATGTTTGATGTCAAAAAAGTTAAGCATTCTCAGAGCTGCTTAGGCCTTGGATGGGAGATTATTAAGAAATCTGAAGGCTGCAGGCTAGGCTAGAAATTAAATCTTAAAGACAGCGACAATCATTTCCATATTTTGATCAAGCAAAATATGTACATAAATTCATTAAGAATTTATTTTGACTCGAGTGAGTCTTTATTTTTCATCTGTGCATGAGAAGATATACATGGCTACTGCCAAGATTTGTGTGAAAATCTAGTAACTTTTTAGCTCCCATACAGATTCTCTAGCCATTGAAAAGATTCAGCGCCCACCAGAAAAGAGCATAGTGGAGAAGTTCTGGAGATGGTATCATATTCCATCTGTGACTATGCAGATGTGTATTGTGTACAACTTATTCCTACTTTGGATTTCAGGCAGCTGTTGAACCCATATCTCCAGTACCCTCATAAGTTGTTAGTGTTTCCTTCAGGGAGATGGTGTTAACCTTGAATTGCCTACTGAATTTAAGCAAGGTTTAACAATGGAAAAGGTCCGTTGGAGGAGAAAGTCCATCCAAAATGGCAGGAAGTAGATTTCCCATTTCTGTTTTCATAACTAGTGGAAACCATCTGGTCTTCCCCCCCCCCTTCAGCTCTCTGAACCGTTTGCTGCAAAATTTTAGAAATGAAAAGTGCTTCTGCTAAGGAGCAATCAAACAAGTTGTCTCTTTTCTGCCCAGTCATAGAGTTGAGGAAGGGAGTATTGTGCTGCCCACTTTTATGACTCCAATTTAGGTAGGAAGACAGAGAGATTGTGTGATTTCTTTGCTGAATGATTTTTTTTCCTAATTGTGACCTCAGAAGCATACCCTAGTTGCTGATTCCAGATACTGGTTAAAAATGGAGGCTTACTCAGAACTGTTCTTTCAGATACGTTATAGTAAATCCTCATAAGGAAACAATGCTACCTAAAAACTACCTGAGCAGAGTATCAAGAGATTTTTACAGGCATATAAATTTTGCCACATAAAGAAGACTTGCAGAAAAGTTGGTCCTCCCCTGGAAACATAGCCCCATGAATATCCAGCACTATGTTCACACCCATCTGCGGTTCCACAGATCAGTGCAACTGCTGAGTTGTCAGCCTTTCACCTAGTCAACTTGGTTACCTGTCCAAAGTCCTTGCCATCTGAGAATAATGGGAATGGAGGCCCACGTGTCTAAAGAACATTTAGGAAAGGCTGCATTAAACCTTGAATTGATAAGCAACCAGCCGTCACCACATTCTCCCATCACCCTTCTTTTTTGGAGGGTATTGTAAAATAAAGTTGGAGCATTGCTAGGGTTGAGATGGACAGAATGTTAACTACTGTTCCTCTTGCCTGTCCCTGAGTGACTTTTGCTGGATGCCCATCCTCTCACACCCATTGCACATAAAAGAAAAAGGGTACACATGTCCTTTGCTGTTATTCTCAAGGCTCAGTTCTTCGCTCGGTGAATGTAGAGGAGTTCGTTCCAGAATGAATTCCTTCCCCACCATATTTCACAGATCAAGGAGACAGCTAATGAAGGCTGGTGTAGCTTCCCCCAATCAGGCATTCTTCAGATGCATTGGGAATAAAATTCGTATTTTCCTCAGCCAGCTGCCTCTCTGAGTATTTAACAGGAGATGATGGACGTTCCGAACTAATGCATCTGGAGAGTACCAAGGCAAAAAGGATTGATCAGGGAATTGATGAATGCTTGCTGATTCCCCCTCTAAGCCATCTTCACGGTGCTGCAAGGTGCAAAATGAATAAATGGCTCGAGACCCAAGTGCTGCTGCGTGACGGGATGAGCTCCCGTCATTCGCTCCAGCTCTTGCCGACCTAGCAGTTCGAAAGCATATAATCACAAGTAGATAGCTATCTACCAATTTGCAGGACACATTAATGGGGACATAAAAGAACCCCCAATTGGATGTTCCCCAGGCAACAGTGATGTCACTGGCTGATCGTTTCAACATGGAAGCACCATAGGTGCTTCCGACACAGACACGAACGTAAATAACGGCCTGCGTATCCACACTCCCATTTTCCCCCCCACTCCCACAAATGTTTGCCTTCAACAAGGATCCCCTGCTTCTGCGAGAATGTCAGGAATATTTCTTAGCCCATAACAGATTTCCTTTTAATAGATTGTCCTCCTGATCTCACTCCTCTTTACCTGCAGGAACCAAGCTGTGCTCTTTGGTGGGAATCCACGGTATGAAAACGTCCCCCTGATTGGAAGAGGATCACCTCCCCCCACGGTATGGTGGGCTTCGGAGGCTAAACCATTTTTATAACAAACCCTTTATTTCACCCCTGCTTTTTACTAACACTCCTGTTCAATTTAATAAACACATTTTCTTTAAAAGTGGGATGAAAAACCGTCTGGCTTTTGTCAGAAAATACGAAACACCAGTTTATGGGATTTTTTTTCCCCTGATGTTAGAGATGAAAAAACAGTTAGTATATGATTTAAATGCAGGCTTTTCAGAACGACAATCCAGAATCTAGACTGCTATCTGAAGGTGAAAACTGCTGCAGGAGCCCTGCTTTCTGGAAGCTAGCTTTTTGTTGTTGTTGTTCCCGCAGTTGTTTTGGCTATATCAATTCTGCTCACAATTTAGAATGTATCTCCCACTGAGATGGCATCCTTCTGGCTAGCTTCAGGCAGCTCTATAGCAAAAGCGTAGAAAACATTGTGTTGCATTGTGTTGAATTACATTGCATTGCTATTTGGCTGCTAGTCACTCAGGCAAACTGTTGTGCGAGGCTGTGCTGCAATTCTTGTCACATCGGCAGACTTTGGCTGTTGTTTCTATAGCTTGCGTGATTGTGTGGGTTACACAGTGCATGTTATGCAGTTTCTATATTTCAGTTGGGGTTTTTTACATTTTTTTTAATCCCACCTTTATTATTTTTATAAATCACTCAAGGCAACAAATATACTGTAGCTAATACTCCTTCCTCCTCCTATTTTTCCCATAACAACAACCCTGTGAAGTGGATTGGGAGAGAGAGAGTGTAAGTGGCCAGAACTTACCCAGCCGACTTTCATGTTTGAAACAGGACTAGAATTCACAGTCTGGTTCTTGGTTTCTAACCTTGTCCCTTAACCACTAGATCAGGGGTCTTCAAACTTGGCCCTTTTATGACTTGTGGACTTCAACTCCCAGAATTCCTCAGCCAGCATGTCTGGCTGAGGAATTCTGGGAATTGAAGTCCACAAGTCATAAAAGGGCCAAGTTTGAAGACTCCTGCGCTAGATCAGATTGGCTTTCCCCTGCATCTTTAACATTTTCCTTGTTTCTGGAGGCAAGAATTGCAAGTTTCTGTTCAATTAGCAAATGAGTGGGTATTTTTTTTTTAATTTTCTTCCCACCTTATCCTACTTTTATAAAATGTTTTTCTTCAAATATAGTTGTTATAATGCATATCACTTTTTTTGTTTAGCATAAGATTTTTATTTTTTGGGGAAATCTTGCCTGCAATGCTTGCTTTGTTTTTCAGTTAACTGTTTTGCAGCTATATTGCCTTTTAAGGTGCTTGCATTTATAAAATATCTTGGGAGGGATGGGGTGTTTCTCCAGCAGATGGTGGTGTAGAGTCCACAGGATGGGTTAATTATGCAATCCTGCCTAGCAGACTAAGACAAGAAAAAAACTCTTGCCACGCCTCTCTCTGGGTGTGTCTTCCCCAGTTTTTTGTCTTAGTCAAGCTTAGCAGACGCCAGCCTATTCGGCTGGGGGGCTCATATCCACAATCACCTCGCCCAGGGTCGGTGGTCACGGTCAGATCTGACCCACAACATAAATTGGTTAGAGCTGAGAGCAGTACACCTGGCTCTTCGGGAATTCTCTCCCCTGGTAAAAGGGAGACACATACTGGTCCTGACGGACAACATTACGGCCAAGGCGCACATAAACAAATAGGGAGGGACCCACTCTTGGTCCCTCATGCAGGAGGCCATGGCATTGGGTCTCTGGGCGGAAACCAATCTGAAATCCATCCAAGCGGATCACATCTCGGGGGTGGACAATCTACAAGCGGACTCCCTGAGCAGGGCCACCATAGACCATTCAGAATGGAAGCTAGATCCATTCCTGTTCAGGGAGGCAGCCCTCAGGTTCGGGCAGCCAGTCCTAGACCTCTTTGCTTCCCCGGCAAACGCGCAGATCCCAAGGTTCTTTTCCAGGTTCAGATCGGAAGGGGCGGAAGGGACAGATGCCCTTCGGAGTCCCTGGCCCAGGGGCGTACTCTATGCCTTTCCTCCTCTCCCACTGCTCCCAGCGACCATTCGCAAGCTCCTACAGGAACAAGCGGAGGTAATACTGATTGCCCCATTCTGGCCACGTCGGCCGTGGTTTGCGGATCTGGTGGATCTCTCGCTCTCTCCTCCGTGGAGAATCCCTCCGGACCGAGTAGCCCTAAGTCAGGGGAATCTCAAACACCCGGACCCTCAGTGGGTCCAACTAGCCGCCTGGCACTTGAGCAGGAGGGTCTAGCTAGTTTATCATATTCCTCGGGGGTAATATCTGTAATCCAGGCTTCTAGAAGGCCTTCAACTAACAGGATTTATGATGTCACCTGGAGAAATTTCTGCTCTTGGTGCAACTCAAGGGATCTCTCTCCCCTTTCCGTTACTATTCCGAACATATTGGAATATTTACTGGAGGGTCTTAATAGAGGGTTGTCGGTGAGCACCTTGCGTAGACAGGTTGCGGCATTGTCAACTGTCCTCTCTTGTGAGAATCAGGAATCCCTCGCTCACCATCCAGCGATTGGTGCCTTCCTGAAGGGTGCTGCAAATACGGGTCCTCCTACGACTCACCGTTACCCGTCCTGGGATTTACCTTTTGTGCTACGGGCGTTAACCTCTTCTCCATTTGAACCTTTAGGTTCATGTTCCTTACATTTCCTTACCTTGAAGGTTGCTTTTTTGGTGGCCATTACATCGGCCAGGAGAATTTCTGAGCTGGCCGCCCTATCTGTCAGGAAGGATCTCTGTATGTTCCATGAGGACAGGGTAGTCCTCAGATTGGACCCAACATTTATCCCCAAGGTTAATACAGGTTTTCATCGATCTCAGGAACTGGTGTTGCCAAATTTCTGTCCCAACCCTTCTCACCGCCTGGAGAA
>NW_015386175.1:1957881-1961824 GCF_001527695.2 Protobothrops mucrosquamatus | reverse complement strand
CCCTTCAGGGACATGAGCGGCTTTGGTATGTCCCATCCTGTGGACTCTACACCACCATCTGCTGGAGAAAGCGGCGTTGTTCTTACCTGAACGCCTTTTCTCAGCAGAGTGGTGTAGAGTCCACATCCCCCCCTGTTATTTCTTGTCTAGACATGTGTCCTTTGGTTCTTTCCTCTCACTTTTATTTGGAGCCTTGCGTATGCATTTTGCGCCTCGACATGTGCCAAAAACTGGGGAAGACACACCCAGAGAGAGGCGTGGCAAGAGTTTTTTTCTTGTCTTAGTCTGCTAGGCAGGATTGCATAATTAACCCATCCTGTGGACTCTACACCACTCTGCTGAGAAAAGGCGTTCAGGTAAGAACAACGCCGCTTTTCCTCCTCCCCCTCAGATTTCCCTGTGCTGTAAATATCCCCAACCTCTCAATATACAAATATTGAATCTATGGAATCTAGGCATTTAAAATTGCCATAAGTTTGCATTTAGACTCATTGCAGCCTTCTGAAAATTGGTTCCTTACCTGAAGTGTTTGGACTTCAACGTGCAGAAGTCCCTGCATATGGTCTCGCTGGTTGAAAATTCAAAGAACATCGGAGAATGCCATATTTTGAAAAGGTTTTTAGCAGAGTGGATTACATTAATTGGCAATGGAGACCTTTTCAAGGTTTCTGCAGAACAGAATTGTGGGGAAATTTCTAGTAATTTCAAGTTGTTTAGTTTTTCCCCATAACAATGCATGCTGCATATGGATTCAGTGTGGTGTTTCAAATAGGCAAAATTAAAAACCCTCTTGAGCAGCGCTGATTCCCCATTTGCCTTCATGTTGAGAACCCATGCTGTGAATAACATTTATTCCAGACTTCCAGTCATGCTGATTTAAATAGTAAGTAAAGGCTCTTAAATTTGATGGAGTGAGCTTTCCAAATAGTCTGTTACTGTTATGGTTTAGTCAGCTGGAGATTTCCTTTAGGAAAGTTCCCACAGGACAGCCCTCTTTCAACAAAACCCTACCAGAGGCCTTTGAAGCTGTACTGATTTAACATAGCCTACAACTTTGGAAATTACAGTATACTTCATCAGTTACAAGAAGTGTTTTCCCCAAATCTGTATAGAGAAGTGGAATGGGGGAATATTACAAAGGCAGAGCACCAGAGAAAATTGCTGCCTTTCTAAGTTTTGTGTGAAAGAGATCCAGTCTGAGTGAATTTGATTTGCTCCCACCTATTAAAATATTATGAAAAAGTCATGTTTGTGGCTCTTAAGTGAAAAGTTATTTACATGTTTAATACTTGGCCTATTTCTTGCATAGTTGCGACCTAACTTAACTTGATCACAATTCCTCACAAGCTTCTACTGCCAAATGAAATTAATATTTAGTGCATACCATGGACCTAGTTCTCATTCAGAAGAGTTTGTGTTACAATACAATAGCAATCTTTATGAAATTTAAATTCCTTCCTTCCTTCTTCCCTCCCTCCCTCCCTCCCTTCCCCCCATACAAACATTATTTGTTTTTCCATTGGACTAAAGAGTTTGACTTGGAACAGAAGTGCAAAAGTAAAAAGATTAAGAAGTAGTGTTTACAAGGAAGACAAAAAAAGGGACTCAAGGCACTGAACAGCTGGTGTTCTACTTAAGTTTCTTTTTTTAAAAAGTTACAGTCAGTTTTGGGCTGATGGTGGAAATGCTCAGTGCTGCCATAAAAATGAATAATTATATCAGTGAGCCCTAAACTTGAATTAAAAGAACAAGAAAATTATCAGAAAAATCATTCGGCAACTTAAGCTATAATGAGTAAAATATGTCCCTAGCCTTTGATAAGTAATAAACTAGAGCAGCTGCACATATAAAGTACAGAAGAAATAGAAAACTCCAATGCCTTTTCAACTTCCTATGTCCCTATCTGAAGTGTCATTTGCTACCTTATTGTTTCTTATTTATTGAATATATAGGCTACCTGAGTCCTAAAAGACTTTGAGCGGCTTACAACTAAGAACTAATTTATCTATGTTGTTGTTGTTAATTGCGAAGTCGTGTCTGACCCATCGCAACCCCATGGATAACATTCCTCCAGGCCTTCCTGTCCTCTACCATCTTCTGGAGTCCATGTAAGCTCACGCCTACTGCTTCAGTGACTCCATCCAGCCACCTCATTCTCTGTCATTTCCTTCTATTGCCCTCAATCTTTCCCAGCATTAGGCCCTTCTCCAGTGAGTCCTTCCTTCTCATTAGGTCAGCGGTTCTCAACCTATGGGTCGCAACCCCATTTGGGGTCGATCGACCATTTCACGGGGGTCGCCAAGCAAAGCTGTCCGCCATTTTTTTCCCCTTTTCTGGCGGGTGCCTTACCTCCCTTGGGCTGGGCCAGCTGGTGGTCGGCCTGCTCCGTCTCTGCTGCTTGCCAGCTACGCCTCGGCCGGCGCAGGGGGCGGAACCACGCATGCGTGGCGCTCCCGGGCAGGGAAAGTCCTCGACTTACGACCGGTTGGGTAGTCCTCGACTTACGACCGGTTTAGTCCTCAACTTATGACCAGTTTAGTCCTTGACTTACGACCGGTTTAGTCCTCGACTTACGACCGGTTGGGGGTCGCGGCATTAAAAAGGTTGAGAACCACTGCATTAGGTGGCCAAAGTATTTGAGTTTCAAATTTTTCTATAATAGCATATAAAAGATATAATTGACTGGAAGAGCAGAGTATGCAAAACAGAATAAAACAAAAGCACAAAATTACCCTGTCCCCAATCAGAACACCCAGGTCTTAATAGCTTCCTGAATGATACATATGAATCTCTGGGGGGGGGGGAGATCACTGCAAAAAGCACAAATTGCAACAGAATAGGCATTGTTCCTGAGCCCTGCAAAGCAACCTTATTTCATTGAATTCTTTCCAGGGTGTTGGAGTCTGGGGAAGGGTTGGCTTTACATGGTGTCTGAATCCACCCCAGTGGTAAAAGCCTAGAACAGGGGTGTCAAACTGCTGGATGCATCATAGCAAAGCTGCGCCCACCCCATTGCCGGCAATGACAAAAAGGTCACGATACGTCGCAACACATCACGTGACTTGTGAGTTTGACCCCCTTGGCCTAGAGTATAGACCACAGCCGAGAATTCATGCTAAGCCAGAAACCAAACACATTATGACAACTCCATATGTGAATCATTTGTTATATAGCTGCAGAGACCACAAAAGTAGTTGACTAAACCGAATCCATACCAGCTCTCATAAGTATTAAAAAGGCTCTCATAAATCTTAAATCTTAAAAATAAGATTTTAAAATTAATGAAACATCAAATACAAATTATCCTTCTGTAGTTAATGTGTGTCTTAACAGTTCTGATAATAAATAAGAAAGAGGTGAGTTAGCTGTCTGAAAGAAGAACTAGCCAAAGGAACCTCAAAGGGTGACACTTTATTTAATTTTTTTATATACTGTATTCTAGGTGTGACTCCAGTGATTTACACAAAACAAAATGCCAAATTAATAAAACAGTTACAATAAATTAAATATCCACCTACTACTAGCATTACATCACAATGCTGACAACTAAATATGCCATTAGTAGCTCCGTGGAACAATATTGCTTTAATGGCCTTTTTGAAATGCATCAGAGTTGGTGCCTATTATACATTTGGAGAGGCTATTCAAGATGGAATGTAGAAAGATTGCCTCTGGTCCTCTCAGCCACAAATGGCGAAGATCTTGAGTTTCTCTTCTGAGGTGACAAAGCAGAATAATCCTATGCCAGGGGTGTCCAAACTTTTTTCAAAGAGGGCCAGATTGGATGAAGTGAACGTGCTGGAGGGCCGAACATTTTTCCGAACATTCTTTGAACCATTACAATTAAATGCAAATGAATTATTTTATGCCTCTTTCCTCTCCCTCTCTTTCCTCTTTCTCTCTCTCTCTTTCCTTTCCCTTTCCTCTCCCCTCTCTCTTTCTC
>NW_015386175.1:1917326-1957353 GCF_001527695.2 Protobothrops mucrosquamatus | reverse complement strand
ATTAAATGCAAATGAATTATTTTATGCCTCTTTCCTCTCCCTCTCTTTCCTCTTTCTCTCTCTCTCTTTCCTTTCCCTTTCCTCTCCCCTCTCTCTTTCTCTTTCCTCTCCCCCTCTTTCTCTTTCCTCTCTCTCTTTCTCTTTCCTCTTTCTCTCTTTCTCTTTCCTCTAACTTTCTCTTTCCTCTCTTTCTCCTTTCCTCTTTTCTTCTCTTTCCTCTTTCCTTCCTTTCTCTTTCCTTTCTCTTTCCTTTATTTCTCTTTCCTCTTTCTCTTCTCTTTCCTCTTTCTTTCCTCTCTTTTCTCAATCTTTTTTCTTTCCTCTTTTTCTCTTTCCTCTCCCCCTCGCTTTCTTTCTCTCTTTCCTTTCTCTTTCCTCTCCTTTCTTTTCCTCTTTCCTCTCTCTTTCCTCTCTTTTCTTTCTCTTTCCTTTCTCTCTCTTTCCTCTCTTTCTCTTCTTTCTTTCCTCTCCCTTTCCTCTCTTCTCTTTCTTTCCTTTCTCTTTCTCAATCCTTTTTCTCTTTCCTCTCCCTCTTGCTTTCTTTCTCTTTCTTTTCTCTCCCTTTCCTCTCCCTTTCTCTTTCCTCTTTTTCTTTCTTTCCTCTTTCCTTCTCTTCCTTTTCTCTCTTTCCTTTCTTTCCTCTCCTCTTTCTCTTTCCTCTAACTTTCTTTCCTCTCTTTCTCCTCTTTTCTTCTCTTTCTCTTTCCTCTCTTTCTTTCCTCTTTCTCTCTTTCCTTTCTTTCTCTCTTTCTTTCCTCTTTCTCTTTCCCTCTTTCCTCTCTTTCTCTTTCCTCTATTTCTCTTCTTTTTCTCTCTTTTCTCTTTTTCTCTTTTTCCTCTTTCTCTTCTCTTCCTCTCTTTCCTCTAACTTTCTCTCTCTCTTTCCCCTCTTTCTCTTTCCTCTTTCTCTTTCCACTTTTTCTCTTTCCCTCTCTCCTCTCTTTCTCTTCTCTTTCTTTTCTCTTTCTCTCTCTCCCTCTCCCTCCAGGTTAGGAGAGAGAGAGAGAGAATGAAAGGCAGATGGCGCCGAACGGGCAGGGAGAGCAGGATGGAAGGTAGAAGCTCCTGGCCGCCCCCCCATCGCTACTTCAGCTGAACAAGCAGGGAGGGGGAGCAGGAAGGCTCTGGCGGCAGCCACTGCAGCATCGTTGGGGTCCCCGTTGCCGCCCCCGCCGCGGCCACCGCCCCCGCCGCATCCTCAGCCACTTTGCCATCTTAAGAGGAGGGCGCCAAGGCCGGGTGCACCATGGGCGGCCGCGCCGGCAACGGGGAGTGCCGACGAGGGGGGGGGGTCCCGATCGCCGCCAGCCCCGCCGCCCTCTAATCCCAAGGTCTCCTTCTCCTGCAGCAACGAGGGCAGCAGCGGCGGCTCCCTGAAAGTGCCCGAGGAAGGTGCCACCGATGGGGCCAAGGTGGGGCTGGGCGGCGGAGAGCCCTGAGGCAGCCAGGCGAGCTTCATGCCTGACTGCCGTCCGGCCTGGGCTGGGGAGACATGTGGCCGGTTCGGCTTCCCGGGGAGCGATGCTCCCGCTGGCCGCCGCACCAGCCATGACTGCCGCCCAGCACGGGGAGACATGTGGCTGGTTCGGCTGCCCAGGGAGCAGCCCAGGAAGCGATGCCCCAGCCGAGACTGGAACAAGTAAGCCGGGGGGGGCGCACCACCTGCCCCGTAGCCACTTCGCGGCAGTGCTCCCCTTCGCACTTGGCTGCGGCGGCCCGGGGTATTCCGTCCCGGCCTCGACACGCAGCGCCGCAGGGAACGGAAGGGAAGGGGGGAGGGCCGTACCTGGAGCATCACAGGCCGGGGCGACGCCGGGAACGAGCTGGGTGGCCGCGGTGGTGGCGGGAACGAGCCGGGCGGCTGCGGCGGTGGCAGGAACACGCAGCCCTCCCCCCTTCCTTTCCGTTCCCTGCGGTGCTGCGGCGGTGGCAAGAACACGCTGGGCGGCGGCGGCGGCGGCGGCAGCAATGAGCTGGGCGGCAGCGGCGGCGGGAACGAGCCGGGCGGGGATCTTGGGGCTTCCCCGCATGGCTCCCCAGCCACGTGCGCCTGGGACGGGGCCAGCCTGGGAAAGGAACTTCCTGTCCGCCCTTCTCCCAGGGGGCGGGGCACCCGGGCGCAGGGCCAATGAGGAGCCCTGCGAGGGGGCAAGTCCCATGAGAGAGAGAGAGAGAGAGACAGAAGTGCAAGTGCAAGTGCCTCTGTCTCTGTCTCTCTCTCTCTCTCTCATGGGACTTGCCGGAGGGCCGTGGGAGGGCCGCATTTAATAGAGCAGGGAGGGCTGTTCGAGGGCCGGATTAAACCGGGCCGCGGGCCGCAAATGGCCCGCGGGCCGGACTTTGGACATGCCTGTCCTATGCTATAGCTCAGGAAGCTGAAGCTGCAGATATATTAATGGAACCAGTTTTCCAGAGACAAGCGATTCCCTAGATCAGGGGTAGGCAACCTTGGCTCTTTTATGACTCGTGGACTTCAACTCCCAGAATTCTGGGAGTTGAAGTCCACGAGTTGAAGTCCACGAGTCATAAAAGAGCCAAGGTTGCCTACCTCTGCCCTAGATAGACAAATCCTAAGCCATTTGCCATCATTCTGTATGGATGAACTTTGCATGCCTTATAAAACAGAGAAGTGGGTACATTTCAGTTCAGTCATTAGGATGTAAACAGAATATCAGCTGCCTCTTTCTAATGTCACAGCTGAATTCTTTCATTCTGCATAGTCATGTGACACTGGATTCTCATCTGATGTGTAAGCAGACTCAGGTTTATGTTGTGATGTTAGAAAAATGCAAATTAAATCCATGTTTAAACGCAACCCTGTTTTTTATATGCAGAATATTCTAAGAAATGTATATGTTTCATGGAGTCAAATGCCTTGTGATATGAACTATTAAAATTAATATCAATCTACCTGAAAGATGGAAAGCATATGCAAAAATGTTGCCAGCTTCATGATTGATCAGGAAGACTAGTTGATATTTGTATTACAAGCTGCCACAATCCATTTTCAAGCCTAACAGTTGTTTGAATATTCAAGGAACTATTTCTAATTTGAGCATTTAAAAGTTGGGGCTGTGCCAGTTTGGGAGGCTTTAATCTTAATCTCCCAGTTTGGGAGGCTTTAATGTTGCAGATATTTGCTATTGCAAAAACCTCAAAGCTGATGGCAAAATTAAATGTAGCTCTTCTCCATATAGCAAGTAGTCCAATTTCAATAAGATTTAAATGCCTTAAGGAAACACTTTCAAGCTTTATTCCATTCCAGAAAAGTAGTCTGTGAATAATTTTTCTTAAAGCTGTGACTGGAAAGACACAACTTTCTAATAATAAATAATTGCACTCATATATACCAATTATATTTTCCAGGCCTGCATTCTCTAACCTAATGTGCCCCAGATATACTGAAGCTACAGCAAGGATCTAAGACAACTTGCTACAGCCAACTTGCCACGGAACAATTCACCATGGCCAATTTGTCTCAAGGCAAAAGTTACATAATATTAAAGAAATGGTGGAAGAGAATCATTAAAGAAAGGATGCAAAAGGAGGGGACAAAATGAAATGAGAATGACAAAAAAAAATCATTATTATTATTTTAAATAAATAAAACCGTTGAATTGTCCCATGGCAAGTCGACCACGGCAAGTTGTCCCATGGCGAGCAGGCCGTGGTGAGTTGGCCATGGCAAACCAGCAGCGAATCAGCAACTGTGGCGAGTTGTCCCATTCTGTACAGCAATGGGGGGGGGGGAAGGGATTTCTACAGACTGTAATTCCAACTCATTTGGAGGGCACAGATTTAGGGAAAGGTGCTCTAACTTTATTATGAGTCATTGGTACAATTAGAGAAGGTGTGTGTATATAGGCACACAGTTGTTCCTTAGTGCTATATTTCCAGCATGCCAGAAATTTGTATAATAATAATAATAATAATAATAATAATAATAATAATAATAATAATAATAATAATAATAATAATAATAATAATAATAATAATAATGTTGGAAGGGACCTTGGAGGTCATCAAGTCCAACCCCCTGCTCAGGCAGGTAACCCTATACCATTTCGGACAAATGGCTGTCCAGTCTCTTCCCATTTGTCTATCACTTTGTGTGTGGTCTGTATTAATAAACCCAACTCTTACCTCTACTCCTTAGAGATCTTCTAGATAGTAATAGACTATTATGCTGATAAATAAATGCAGGGGGTGGGTGATTTCATTAGAATTGACTGCAAACCAAAAAAACCAGGAGCTGAAGACCATATCATTTCAAAAACAATTCCCTGAAATGGCGACTACAACACTGGATAAACAGGATTGTCTCTAGCTTGAGCTCACAAACTAGAAAGCATGATGTAGAGGGAAAACTTAACAAATCTCAACAAAATGCAAGGAAACCATCACCCGGCCCTAATGCTGGATTAATGAGTATTTTTTTAAAATCTACAAGAAATATTTTGGAAAAAATTTCTCCAAGATGGACAAAGTGGAAAAATTAAGGGTTCATTCACTGCTTAGTCAGTGGCTATTTGCTACTTAACAGCAGCTAGTGGCCTTAGATTAGGGAAGAATTGGATATTCTAATTAATTGTATTTACATACCATCTTCCTCCAAATTTCTTGAGGCGAATGTCCTCTCTCCCACTTCCCATTTTATTATCATTGCTTCCCCGAGAGATGACTAGCTTGAGAGACAGTATCTTGCTTATAACTTAATCAGACTAATCTGTCAAGGAGAGAAGCAACTTAGAACTAAGGAGAAACTTCCTGACAGTTAGAACAATTAACCAATGGAACAACCTGCCTCCAGAAGCGGTGAATGCTCCAACACTGGAAGTTTTTAAGAAGAGACTGGACAGCCATTTGTCCGAAATGGTATAGGGTTTCCTGCCTCCAAGGTCCCTTCCAACTTTACTACTACTACTACTACTACTACTACTACTACTACTACTACTACTATTATTATTATTATTATTATTATTATTATTATTATTCTCTAATTATTCAGATCAATCAACCACACTGTTTGCTGAGTGCAAAAAAAGAATGGCAATCTCACCTGTCCAGTGAATAGAAAACTCATACAGGTTGTCCTCGACTTGCGACCACAATTGAGTTCAAAATTTGTGTTGTTAAGTGAGTTTTGCCCCATTTTATGACCTTTCTTGCCTCAGTTGTTAAGTGAATCACTGCAGTTCATAAGTTAGTAACCTGGTTGTTAAGTGAATCTGGCTTCCCCATTCACTTTGCTTGTCAGAAGGTCGCAAAAAGTGATCACATGACCTTGGGACACAGCAACAGTCATAAATATAAACCAGTTGCCAAGCATCTGAATTTTGGTCAGGTGATCATGGAGAGGCTGCAAAGTTGTAACTGAAAAATGGTCATAAGTCACTGTTTTCAGTGCCGTTGTAACTTTGAACAGTCACTAAAGGAACCGTTACTAAACGTAAGTTGAGGATTAACTGTATATGCTTACTTTTATCTTTTTATAGGAATGTCTGAAATTGAATTTAGAACTAGCTATACTTTTGATGTGTTTGAACTGAGCATACATAGATAGTCCTGTGCTTAGTTCCTGGCAGATTCCAACTTACTGGCTGCTGGTAAACTAATAAATCTTTGCTGATTTCAAAAGGATATGTCTTCTTCAGAAAAAAAAATGACTAAGAACCACACATTTCCTGTGCTTGAACTGTTTAAAAAGTGCTGGATTCTCTGCTTTGCAAATTTAATACATAGGTTTGTAATAAAAGGGAAGTAAATTGCATTTTAGTCTTCAAAATGGCATCGTCATTAATTATATGGAGGATAAGCATATTAATTGTATTTAATATCCTAGGCATCTCCTACTTTTGGGGATATAGTTCCCAACATCATCTCAGCCCTCTTCTCATCCAAGTCTGTTCAGATTTTGGCAGAATTCAAATCTGAAAATCATCTGACATATTGCAAAGAAAATTCCATTCAGATGAATGCTAAAAGGAACCTCACAGATCACAAAACTCCTTATGGTATTTCCCATGAAACATTTTAGGTTGCATTGCCCATTTTATGTACTTAAACTGTGATATCCAATTCTAACAATTGAAAAAAGACTCTTTGATAAATTGTATCTTGGTTATTTTCTAAATTTTCCATTGTTCACTTATGGCAAATAGGAAAAGAACCTAACTTAATTCTATCATCTTCTCTAAAGCCTTTTAAGGAACCTTTTCTTGCTAATGGGACTGAAGATGATCTGAAATGGTATAGGGCAGTGGTGGCGAACCTATGGCACAGGTGCCAGAGGTGGCACTCAGAGCCCTCTCTGTGGGCACGCGCACCGTTGCCCCAGTCCTAGACCTTCAGCTAGGTTTTATAAAACCTTTTCGTTTTAGGCCTCCACCGCCATGTACAAAAAAAAAGGTTCAATCAATCAGTCAATTCAACTTCTCGCCGGAAAAAAAAAGATCTTGCAAAGTTGGAATTGATTGATTGAACTTTTTAGTCCCACCCAGTCTGCTGTTTCCGCCGCAGCCACGCCCACCCACTGGGCCACACCCACCTGGCACCCGACGATGCATAAGTGGGTTTTGGGTTGCAGTTTGGGCACTTGGTCTCTAAAAGGTTCGCCATCACTGGTATAGGGACTCCTGCTTGAGCAGGGGGTTGGACTAGAAGACCTCCAAGATTCCTTCCAATTCTGTTGCTCTGTTTCTATTCTACTCTACTCTACTCCTTCATGGCTTGCCTTCAGACATTGTGGGTGCTCCATTGCTGGAAGTTTTTAAGAAGAGATTGGATGGCTGTTTGGTCAGAATGGTGTAATAGGGTCTCCTGCTTGGGCAGGTGGTTAGACTAGAAGACTTCCAAGGTTCCTTCTGTATTCTGTACCTCTGATGGAAAAGAAACTTTTTTACACTTTCTGTTGAATTTTAAAAGGTACAAAGCTCAATACTGTTCTAATGTGTACTTTGCTGTTGGTTTTTGTGTAATCAATTCACAACTTTCCTGTAAAAGATTCTCCTTTTCTCCACTACTGTTGTGTCTCAGTAGAATGGCAGCTGGATGCCTGTCCTAATTTCTCATTGGAATCACAGGATCTTTAGGCCTTGCCGACGTTTTTTTGTTTTTTTTTCTAGTTACCTTTCTGTTGTCATTTCATCCCACTCCACCTCTGCTAATGGTCAAGCTTGTTCTTCTGTTCCTGATGGTATAAATCATCAGCACATTTATTTCTGGTTGGTTCCGTAGAGCTAGAACTTCATCTATCAGACTTTAGAAGGAATCTTAGTAGTTTTTCTGTAGTTTCTATCAGTAAAATCCTAAGCTCATTGTTGAACTCACAATGTATAACTTCTGTCCCATTTTATCTCCTCTGTCTAGTATTCTCCAAGTATGCGAGCCACCTATCTTGCGGTTAATGATGATTTCCGGCGACAGCCTAGCAACGAATTTCCAGCCTAGCACTCAGATTGTAGAGAAGAAACCACCTGCGATGCTATAGTGAAACCCAATAATAACTCTGAAGGCCCATAGACTGCTGGGAATAAGATTGCTTTCCTAGCAAACTGGTCAGGTGTTCAAAAGGTGTTGAAAACAGATCAGCTGAAGAAAATTCCTGCTGGCCGTCCAGGTGCTCTTCAAGGATTATCCTGTGTGCTTGACTGGCAGCGTTTCTTCTTCCAATATTACGTCTTCCTCCGTTGCAGACCCAGAATGGTACCCAGATCTTCCATCCAAAGAGCTAGGGGTCAGAGGTCTATTGATTTCCTGCTCATTTTCTGTCACTGCTGCAAGTGGCCTCCCCAAACTTTGTTTTCTTACATTGGGGAGATGTGAAATTAGGATTTGGCTTGTCATGGGTTTGCAATTAAGCTATGAGTCCTGTTTCCTTTTCCTCTGCCCTAATTTTGGGGCAGTTTTGTTCATCTCTGATAGGGTGGTTCAGTCTTCCTTTTTTTGTTTTTATTAGGGCAGATAATAAGACCAGTACACTGTACGAGTAAAGTGAACACTTGACACATGGTGTACAATGCTAAACTAACCTCAGAGAAATGGGGTTGCCGTGAAAGAAGGTGCTGAATTACATGCAATGCTGACAGAAGAGTGAATTTTTAGTGTCCTCTGAAGAGGCCTCTGCACAGAACTTACTGTCGGCTTGGTACTGTATCATCCATCATCCTTTTTGATAGAACCTGTTTGGTATCTTGTGATACAAAATCCATGCACAGCATTACCACTTGTCACTCGCTCTTTTGCATAAAGAACTGACATGAATTCATCAACTCCTGTTTTGGTGGCCTCAGGTATTATTTAGAACAAATGACTTTTTTTGTTCTATTGCATATATTATTTGGTTTGCTATTGTTTTAGTCTTATGTTTTATATCTTTGGCTATCCAAAGAACATAATTTTTGTGTTTGTTTTTATAGGTTTCTGTTATTAAGGATTAGTCCTTTTTTATGTTCTTTGCAAGCCAACTTCTGACTTTGGCACTGATTTTTTTTTCCCCAAAGGGGGAATAAAAGCAAAGGCAAAATTAACCTTCCGGATAATGTATTTGTATGGCAAATGCTGACATATTCAAAAATACATTTTTCTTACTATGTGAGGGAATCAACAATACCAGGGAATATTGGTTTGGGCTGGATTTGCTACACTAATATGCAGGTAATGTTGAAAAGATGACAGTATAGTTTCTTCCAAGTAATGTCTTGCTTTCTCCATCCACGAAAGAACTGTAATATCATGAAATTAGGAAGTGTTCATAACTTCCATTGTTACTTGCACACATTTGGCTCTTGTAAGGGGCCAGTTCTATAAGGGTAAAGTGAGGTGAGTTTCAGGTTCCCCAAATCAAGACTAAAGAGCAGTCCCCAGCTTCACACAGCTTGACAGGACTGCTAGTCAGGCCTTAACTCAGCAGAAATTTTTAAGATACTCAATCTAATTTGTTAAGATTCTTCCTTGCAAACTAGACTGAAACCAGATTAATCTGCCAATTGCCCTCTTTCACTGTGAGAGTGTATTTTCCTTCTCATAGCCACTGCTGTTCTTTCTGCCTTTCCCACTGCTTTTTATCCTGCTCTTCATGTCCTTGAAGTAGAACAGTTGTTGACGTATCTGCCCTGAGAATTGCTGGCTCTCATTTTATCTTAGCCACCAGGAGATGAGCAATGACAATATGTTGGATGTTAAAATAGTGCCAGGTAGTCTGTCCTTTGTCTCAGCAGCAATTTCCGATTACCAGTGTTAAGATTTCTTTTCCAGTCTAGTCACCATTTGTATGAGCAATCACGGGCAGGAGATACTGTCATATCATTCCCTCAGGTAATGAAGATCTTGTGGGCTTTTCTGAAACAGAATCCGATTCTTGTTATCTACTGTTGGAGAGAGAAAGTAAAAGAAATAACATTTTTGACAGGAGGGACTCCAAGGAAATAAGAGGCACTGAAGGAAGGAAATCAAAGTACAGTATGTCAAATTGAAGAATCAAAGCCTCTTACAGGTCTGATTTCAATTTTTGCCAAAAGCAACCCTTTTAAAGTTAACGAGTTACATTTTCTTGGGTTACGCTAAATGTTCCCAAATGAGTTAGCTTACCTTTTTATACTTAGGCATAGTTGGAAGTGAAAGCAATATGCGAGCACTGTCTTGGCAGCATATAAACAAATGGGTTTCCCCAACTAAGTTCAAAGAACTCAGAATATCTTCACAGGCTACTGAAAATGCATGTGTCCAGTGGTGCCAATCTAGTATTTGGACAATTTGCACATTGTTCAAAATTGTCACCGACAACTACTACAGAAAGGATAATTACAGTGCTAACAACTCTAAAGGTAGAGAGTTTCCCTCCAAGATACATAATGTGACATGGAGATTTTTAATTACTTGACAGCAATTACATACTGTGTCTTTCTATCAAGGATAACTTGTACCTATCATATACGGCAACATAATTTATGTATCCATCTTATATGTGACTGGCTACATTTTTAAGACAGAGGGAGAAGAGAATCTTAATTTTATGCTATAGGTGATGCTATTGATAACAGTACAATTAAAATTGTTTTTTAAAACAAACAAAAAATGCATGTGAATTAACTTTATCACAGGCTACTTCAGAGCTGTGCCTGATTTATATGTACTGACTGGGAAACTGATAATAAACACATACTAAAATATGAGTTTCATTTTCCTGTGTTTTTTTTTTAATTTAGTTTGATTTCAGTTGCTTACAATGTGGAATTTTGTGTTTGGGGTTAGTTATTATTAGATATACTTTAAGTACTACATTGACAAAAATAAAAAAGACACACTATTAGTAGAGGCCTGCATTGTTTTAATTACATTATTAAATAAAATAGTATATGATATTATAAATCTGAAAGAAAACCTGAAAATGCAAGCATATATAACCAGAGCAGATGCTTCTTAAGACGATAGCTGCAATGTGTGTAATTCATACAGTAATCAAGGCCTACCAAAAAAAAGACCTGTCTTGATTTGGAAAATAGTATGCTAAACAGAAGTTTAAATCTGCAATGAGCATAAATTATCAATCAGTAAGTCCTAAATGTCTTTCAGACTCTCAATATCATAATACACTTTGGTGACAACAATCGAACATTAGAATTATTCTCTGGTTTTATAAGAAAATGTAATGTGAACAGCAAGATTTAAATCTCAAATTGGAAATGTCTGAATTATACTTCATGACATTCATGAAGTATACTAATACTGAAACTTGATAAATGCAAACTTACTGTGTCTTAATTGGGCTCTCCAAGAGCAACCAGTATCAGAGTTTCAAAATGGACTCCAGTTCTCTTTTCTTAAAGCACCCTGGCATTACTTATTGTGCTTAACTTTTTTTAAAAAAAAAAATTGTTCCCTTCCCCAACTGGAATGAGATATGCAAGTTAAACATATATTTAAATGTGTAGAGTGGGGGAAAGGGTTAAAAGCAAGCTCTTCTACAGTTTTTGCCCTGACTGTGATGTTCAATAACTGTTGCTAAAAGCATAATGTGCATGTGTACTATATCATGTAGCTTTGTCCAGAATGGACAATGTGATTATTTGCTTGATGACGACAAACCCCTACTACAGTGATGGCAAACCTTTTAGAGACCGAGTGCCCAAACTGCAACCCAAAACCCACTTATGCATCATCGGGTACTGGGTGGGTGTGTCCCATTGGCTGGGTGTGGCCAAATGGGTGGGTGTGGCCCATTGGGTGGGCATGGCTGCAGTGGTAACGGCAGACTGGGTGGGACTAAAAAGTTCAATCAATCAATTCCAACATTGCAAGATCTTTTTTTTCCCGCAAGAAGTTGAAATTGACTGAACCTTTTTTTTGCACATGGCAGCGGAGGCCTAAAGCGAAAAGGTTTTATAAAACCCAGCTGAAGGCCTAGGACTGGGGCGACGGCGCACACGCCAACAGAGAGGGCTCTGAGTGCCGCCTCTGGCACCTGTGCCATAGGTTCGCCACCACTGCCCTACTACATCAACTGATCTTTTTGATGTAATGATGGAATCCTTGGTTGTTTGCTTGCAGACATTTCATTACCCGACTAAGTAACATCATCAGTGCTGATGAGTGTGGGGTTTATTGTTTATATTGCATACAGTAGCTTGCCTGGCCAGTGTTGGGGGGCATGGTTTTATTCTTGATTAAAGTATGATGATGATGTTAACTGACACAATCACTTGACATAGTCTTCCCTGGACCAAAATGAATGGCAGTGAGGGTACATATATAAATGTTTCTCTCCAAGAAAGGTAACCACACACAAAAACACTAGCTTTCCAGATAACAATCAGACTCTTTTTAATCTAGTCACTGGATTTTCACAAAATTAGGGTAAAATGGGATTGGTTAGTTTATGGTTCAGAGATCCAATCATTGTTTCAGCATTTGGGGAATTCTGAGCATTAAGATAAGGCATAATTTGGTTATTTCAGTGTAAATATGTGAAAATAAAATAGAGTGACTATTTTATTTACCTGGGGTTTAAGCATATGTGAATCCAGACAATGTACAGGTAGTCCTCAACTTACAACAGTCCATTTAGTTACTGTTCAAAGTTACAATGGCACTGAAAAAAGTGACTTATGACTGTTTTTCACACTTACTACCCTTGTAGCATCCCCATGGTCATGAAGATCAAAATTCAGACGCTTGGCAACTGACTCATATTTATGATGGTTGCAGTGTCTAGGGTCATGCGATCATCTTTTGCAACCTTCTGTCAAGCAATGGGGAAGCCAGATTCACTTTACAACATGTCACTAACTTAACAACTTCAGTGGTCCACTTAACTGTGGCAAGTTGTACAATGAGGTAAAGCTCACTTAACAAATGTCTCACTTCACAGCAGAAATTTTGGGCTCAATTATGGTCGCAAGTTGAGGACTATCTACATTGTCCTTGGAGATAAGCAAACGAGACACTATTGTTATTTTTGGAACAACGGGCTTTTAAACATAAGAGTGTTTCCTTACTGCAAAAGCTATCCTGGCATTAAATGTCTATAACTTGTATCAGAATATCCACAATAATAAAGCCTTGGAGCTGCATTACCATCAGTTTGGGCTTTGAACTCACAACAAGAACACAGCATTATGCACATTATACACAAGAGATCTAAGGAGCATGAAATATAGAGAAACAGCTTTTTGATGTTGCATAGTTTAAACTGAGGCCGAAGCAAAATTATATTTTCCAATGTCCAAAAGCATTCCTTGTTAAGAGTTTGTAATAAACTCAAGGTACAAGTTGTGTATGTGGAGTCCTAAAAAGTGATTCAGGCTTAATCTCTCTCACAATTGAAATTACACCAACCCGTATTTTCAAATAATATTCACTGTTTGGAATCCAGCCATCTGTGACTGGGTTTAGCATAATTAAAAATTTTCCAGGATTCAAACCTCAATTAGTGTGATTCTTTTTCCAGAGATAGAGGCCATGGGAATGTGGTTGGGAAAGCTATTGTGTAATGAAATAGCAATACACAATAGTGCTAATGACAATACTAATTAAGAGATGTTTAAACTCTTTGTTTTACTTTGAACAAAAAGCAGTAAAAAAAAAGCAGGAATATATTTTCCACTTAGATCTGAATCTCACAGGTTCTCTGCCATAATTCTTTGTCGGCTCTTTGCACCCATATTATTCATATTATTCAACTTTCGGGTTAAGCAGTGGTGTGCCGCTTAAGAGGGCATCGTATTTGTACTGTTCTCTGTAGAAAGAGCTATTTCTGAAATAACCATTGTTCCAACAGAAGAGAATATCAGTAGCTCAGGGTTGAAATGTGGAGTTGTTGGTGCTCTCTGAGCTTGGTAGTTTGCCTGCAGACATTTCATTACCCAACTAGGTAACATCACCAATGCTAGCCCTGCACTCAAGCACTGATTATGTTACCTAGTTGAGTAACGAAATGTCTGCAAGCAAACTACCAAGCTCAGAGAGCACCAACAACTCCACATTTCAACCCTGAGCTACTGATATTCTCTTCTGTTGGAACAGTGGTTATTTCAGAAATAGCTCTTTCTACAGAGAACAGTACAAATACGATGCCCTCTTAAGCGGCACACCACTGCTTAACCCGAAAGTTGTCATTCCCCTATCAAAAAAATCCAAGGGGAACTGCAGCTTAAGACGAAATAATCAGAGGTGGCGATTCGTTCGGTTTGCTGAGGCTCGAAGAAACCCGACGGTTTCCGGTCTTAATCAAGTTTGTAAAAGTGAGAGGATTGTGATAATCGTGAGTTTTGCACAGCGTTGCTATCTCTTCTGTCGCCGCTTCGTTGGGCATCATTTTCCCTTCCATACGTCTGTGAGACGGAAGGGGAAAAGAAGAAAATACGTAATGGAAAAAAAAACAAACCCTACCGGGCTGCAATAACCCGGACAGAAAAGGTAGCAAAAAAAGAAAGTGAGACAAAAAGCCTGTATAGTGGTGGTCGTCCTAATATTTGCAGTCCGGATCTGGTAAACATGGGCACTAAGCTGAAGGTAATGCTACAACATTATCTGATTGGGCGTTCGCCCATTTTCTGCTGTAGGGGTCTGGACTATAGTGCTAACGCACTCTGCACTTACTCAGAAGACATACTTTTTGCTTATTGAATCTGGGAATCTCCATTCTCTCTATGGCCACATTTAAGAGAGGATTGATGGTGGCGGGTGTGTGTGTGCGTGTGATGTATTGTTTCTCTTCCGCTTTGTTCATTTCCCCCGCTAGGCTTGGCAGATGGTTTCTCCTTGCTTCTAGGAAAATGAATTGTCGCCGTCACGTGACACAAGGACCCGTTGCTAGGAGACGAGAGTAAACGCTACAGTCCAAGGTGGAACTGGACTGTCTGGGAGAAGAGCGGGGGTAAGGAGGCGGGAACTGGGGTGGCGGGAGTTGATGGAGGGTTTGATCCCGGAGGAGAAGGGAACACGCTTCTACCTCCTCGCTGTGTCTCCCACGGGGTTCCTTCCTTGAATCCGCCACGTGCGAAACTCCCCTCCTTCCAGGGTTTTTGCTAGCTGGGATGGTCTCCAGAATCAGATCTTGTTACTGTCTTATCTAGTTCCCAGAATGCTGACCCCAGTTTCCGTGTGATGGAAGGATATGGATTCTGTACATGCTTAGGGGTACTGTTTTTATCCTTTACATCTTTCAAGGATAAACTCTAGCCTTCAACAAATAAACAAAATAACCAGAATTCAGTTTCAAGGGACTCTTAGTCAAATTAAGTCAAATTAAGATTTATGGAAGAATAAACCTCTAGTCCGGGTGGCCAACCCTGATTCAATCTTGTAAGATTTATTTATTTTTATTTACATTAGCTATGGCTTCAAGATCACTGCATAATGACAGTAACCTATAGTACTCACAGTAATTAGGAAAACAATACAGGAAGCTCAGGAAAATAAAGTAATATATATGATTTATATAGTTGCCCATCTCAAAATTGTCAGGCATATAGAAATTATAATGATTAAAATTCTGAAAAAAAACCTCCAACAAATCATTTGTCTATCTCTTGGGTTTTTTTCTTCAATAGCCTTGTCTTTTTTTTCCAGCACCAATTCTCTAATCCCTCCATTTCTTGTTCTGCTGTTTTTTTTATCAGAGTTGCTCACCAGATATCTCAAATTCCAAATTTAATAGCTTTTGTTGCATACTACAGTACATGAATCATGTCTATATGCTGACTGGATCTTCATGCTGAGGCAATATGCCTCACAACATCAGATGCTGGTGAACAAAAACAGAGCCGTTGCGTCATTGCCATTTTGTACATTTCCCACAGGAATCTGACAGATCATGGGTGGAAACAGGATACTATATTATGATTACAATAAGATTTAAAAAAAAATCCTAATCTTTCTTCTGTGCAATCATGCCTCTATCTGTTAAACTACTTTTGTCGCCTTCCCCTTTGGCCCTCAAGTGCATTTAAAGTTGTCAAAAGAAGGGGCAGATGATGTTTTTTTTAAAATGACTTTGCCCACTGACAATCACTGCATTAGTAATAAGAGATGTTATGATGTCACTTGACTATGGGTAAAGATGGAAGTTGGGGAACTATTTATGATATAAAAGATGTATTGGGCCTTTTGGGGGATTAATTTTATTGCATTTCCTGCTGGAATTGGTGGGAAATTGCGTTATTTGGTATTTTGGCAGCATGATATTTGGAAAGCTCCAAGAGCTGAAAATAAGGGGACCTAAAGCCTCTGCAAATTGTTCTTGATTATAATATAGTACACTATAGGAAATTGCCATTATGCAATGGCTTTGAAGCCATAACTAATGCAAATGAAGCAGCATGGTTTTAATGCCATGTGTAAAACTTCTTGACTATTGGTAAGAAATGGGTGCCATTTGCTAGCAAATCAGGTTAAAGATTTTGGCATTAAGTTACAAGTATTAAACATTTTGAGAACATGATACCTGAAAGAACATGTTTCATACAGATCATCTCAATCATATGAAAAGCCCTCGGGATTGAAAAACATCCTGTAAATATTCACTTCATATCAAGCAAAAAGAGGACCTTATGTTTGTGATTTCCATATTTTCAGATGATATTCAAGAAGTAGCATGGACTGAGTTTGTTATTAGTCACATTGTAACTTTTAAAATACAGTGCTTACTTTCTATCTATTAATTGCATGCAATAAAATATATATACACACACACATACACACATATCCATATAATGTTTATCTATTTTTCTTTCCCTTGGGAGGTTGCATTCAGATAATGGTAGTTTCTTCCTCTCAGTATCTGAGAATCATGATGAAATTGATGAACTAAATTACTTTTATAGTGATAATTTTTATGATGTTTTATTTCTATAGTTTTATATTTTATTTTTATATTTCATTTTCAAAGTTTATCCACTGCTGAGCATATGTATTATATAATTATTCTGACAAAATAATTCTGGAACTTCTAGAATTTTAACTTATATTAACATAGGTCTTTGAAGTTAGACTTTTTGATTACCATGTCTCAAGAAGCATTTTTTAAAGTATTGTTTAGCTTTGTATCCTATACACTACAATGTTTGCATCAACTAGACAACAAATTTCAGTGCCCAAGTACAGTACTGTGGCTTCTTAAATATTAACACTTTTAGTATGATGTAATCTTCTGAAGATCACAGTCTGTCACATGTAGTAATGGACTTGAAGTGATCCACCAAAAGATATGCCATAATATACAGGAGATTGTGGGAGTTTTAATAACAGAGTAGTATAACTATAATAGATCTTCAAGTTTACTTTCCTCCTGGATTATGAGCACATCCATATATTTATTTTGGCAACAGTTCCAAAGTAGGTTGTTGCCATTGCTAACAGAGGAAAACTAGTGACTATCTCTGAAAAGCTTTGTTTTAGGAAACCTGTCCAAATTTGAAACTTTTCTTTCCAGGACTTTTAGCCTGATTTGTCTTTTCCAGGACAAAAATGTATTATTCCTTTTCATTGTTTCTTTCTTTGTTGGCAGGTACAAAAGACCAGATCCATGCATATACTGTAGGTTCAATAACTGATTTATTGCTAAAAGCCTATGCATGGGAATCTTCTCAACTAACAATTAGCATCTGATTGGAGTTAGATAAAGTCAACAGCACTGGGGGAAGGGTTGTACTTAGTTCACTTGTGGCTACATAGGGATTCTAGGCTGATCCCTCTTTTCACTCTGCCTCCACATTCTGCCATACTGTTTCCTACATTTGTTGTCTCATTGCAAAATAAGAATATTAGAAGATTTAGTTGCTTTAGCTATTTCTGCTCTGCCTCTTTTTTATATTAAACTAAAAAAAGTACACTTGCTCAGCTGCTATCAAAAGTCTTAATTTCCCAAGAGTACTGTACTCTTTAAGTAAGTATTCAAGGAGCATCTTTAAAGTTATTGCATCATTGTTTGCCAATGAAGTCGTAATCACTATCCAGGTGATGCCTACAAATAACAACCCTTTCCCTTGGACATTGCTAGGTTAATTGGTTTTCCAGCTGTTTCCTAGTAATAGAATATTGTAGTTTGACTGCTGGAAAAATACAAAGTTCCTTTAACAGAAATGATGTTTTGGATGAAGATGCTCAGAGTGGTGTTATGACCATTTCAAATAATTTCAGAAAAATGGTCAAGATAACCCGCTATACTGATATCCCTCACATCTGGTCCAGCTTTTACCATAACCTTAAGCCAAGCTTCCTGTACCTCAGTAACTGACACATTTTGGGTAGTAAATTCTCCAAGTAATATCAGAAAAACAGTTTAACTTTCTTCTTTCATTTGAAGTGAGCAGCATGGAGATTGTCTATGTTTACTTGAAGAAGCGCAGTGAATTTGGTCGACAATGCAACTTTTCCGATCGGGCAGCAGAGATCAATGTGGACATTCAGCCAGATCCAATATTAGCAACAAATTTTATTGAAAGAGACCCCATTGATACCGGAGTGCAATGTGCTGGTGACATGTCAGAACATGAGGTAAATTGCTTGAACTTGAAGAGCAACTTCTACAGTATATTTGTTTCTGTCTCAAAGGAAATCATCTGATGAGATCCATGGCTAATCTCTCTGTATAATTTGTATAAGCAAGAAATATAAGGTTATTGTTCACCAGTGAATGTAAAATTGATTTATTATATCCTGCCAAGTTGCTTTCAATTTCTAGTGACCACATAGATAGATTTTCTCCTTGTAAAAAGATGATCTTTATGTACTTGCAGACAGTACAATGTGGGGTTTCCTTTTTTGAAACAAAAGGATTACTCAAAGGACAGGACCAAAAAATTCTAATTCATTATTAGCCTTCTTAATAAATAGCAACATTTTACAACATTATCACGCAGGTCAGAAATATGTGTTTTTCATCCATCTTTCATCTGATCAGCCCTATCTAAGCACTTCCTAGATGTGATGGTTTTCCATAATTTCCAGATACTGTAGACTAATGCAGGATGAGATTATAAGAGTGGTATTCCACATATGTAGAAGTGTCCATTTGGAGAAGCAGTTTTCATCTAGAAGCACTTTTCTAGATGAAGATATCAGGAAGAATAGGAATGATGTAATATCTCGACTGGAACTCAATGATAAGAAAGCCACATGGCTACCCTCAAAAATAGCAACCTCATAAATTCTTCCTCCCTCAATTAACTGTTACCATAAGTGTTGTGGCTATTGTCCATATAGGAAAAAGCCTGCAAAGATGAAAAAGATCTTCCATTTGAGAAAGTTTGAAACTATAGAAAAGAGAAAAGATGAGAAAGTCAAGAAGTTGCTTATTTCAGTAGATATACCACTACTTGTCCTCTCCAGCATTATCTGCTGGGTTTTGCCACCTTTATAATCACTAAGAATATCTTTTAAAGCAGAAAATGGTCAAAATACATTCAACATAGGTAGCTTATTCTAACACAAAACTGAGAACTCCATTTGCTGAATTTATCTGCTATATATGAACAGGCACCCATAATATGGATATTGTTCATTTATTTTACCCACCTTCATTATTTTTATAAATAACTCAAGGTAGTGAACATACCTAATACTCCTTTTTTCTCCTATTTTCCCCACAACCACAACCCTGTGAGGTAGGTTGGGCTGAGTGAGTAACTGGCCCAGTTACTGGCTTTCAAAGTCTAGGGCAAGAATAGAATTCACAGCCTCCTAGCCTGATGCCTTAACCACTAGTTTTTTCTGTAAAATATAGATGAGTTCCTCTTTTAAGACCACCCCTGCTTGAACTAAATAATTAAGAAAAAATATATTGTCCCCTCTATAGCCTTTAAACAATTGCGGTTTCACATGTTAATACGTTACCACAAAAAAACCTACATTTTCATCCCAAGTTTGAACAAAAGCAATCACATAAGATTTAATTGCTTTTATATTTGCTCTTCTAGCATTAATAGTTAAGCACAATCACTGTATACTGTACATCTACAACAGAAAAAAAATAGAGAAGCAAATGCAAGGTTTATTTTCATACCATTAAGGTTTATGCAGTCATAGAAAATATTAAATCCAGTCAAAGATGGTATTTTCTGTCCTTACCATGTAAATTCTTACAGCTGACTATGATTTCATGACATTTAAAGATGAGGGGATTTGTTGTGTTGTCCCTTATTCCATTTTCAAATGTATGTAGTGCAGAATTTTAATGTATTATGAAACTACTAAAATCTGAGAACTGAGATGATTCTGATCTGATCATAGACTTATTAATACTGAATGCAAAAACACAGAGAAACACAAATAAAATTCCTCTTAGAAAAGCTGTAATTCTTACCCTCAGATGCAGTATAAGCTCACTTTCAAAAACTGACAATTTGCTTTCTTCATTGGATTCCATGTACATCACATATCTCTTTAGAAAACCCCCAGTTCTGTAGCCGAATACATACTCGGCATTTATATAAGTTGTGCCAGATCTTATTAAAGAATCTCAGATAGGAAATTAAAGGAATAATCTGACATACTCCATGCTAAAGCCTTTGTGAATAGTTTCCGTACATTATTTTGGAAGGTCAGGTTCCAAAAATAAACAGCCAATTCTGGGTACAAACCTGCCTATAGGGTACAGTATTAATATATATAATATACTAATATAAAGTAAGATGAAAGGCAGTTTTGATAATAATTGATAAATAGATATTTTTATATTTTTGCAATGTGTTGTATGGGTGTATCTATTATTTTCACATTCTTAATAATTCATTCTTTTATACACTGCTGTTCCTTCTCCAGGTATGATGCATGGAAAATTCAATCAGCCATCAAGATGTTCTACTTGTACTGCAATATTTATAACTATCACTATAAAGCTTTGCTGTATGTGTACACTTCAAAAAAGAAGCAAAAGTGCTGGTGATATATAGTATGGTAGTGGTATTAACTAACACCCTTGATAATAGTTTTAGATCTGAAGCTTTTTGTGATGAAATATAAAAACAAATAACCACAATCCAAAGATAGCTTTGACTTTCCTCTGTATTAGGTTAACACAGAAAGGTTTGAAATGGAAACCCGAGGCATTAACCACTTGGAAGGTGGCTGGCCTAAAGACGTCAACCCACTAGAAATGGAACAGACCATTCGTTTCCGGAAAAAAGTGGAAAAAGATGAGAATTATATCAATGTCATTACACAGCTTGGCAGTGTAAGCATCTTTGATTCCATTTAGTTATATATTGGTCTGTAAAAAAAAAAACCTTGAACATTGCCTTTCTTGTTTTTTCTTCTTTTCCATCTTTGTTCCTATTACATTTACCAAATAATCACATGGTCATCCAGAGATTGATTCTGTTGCTTTGTTTAAATAGTTGATGGATCATTGCATCAAACAGAACAATGCCATCAATATATATGAGGAGTATTTTGAGGAGGACGAGACAGCAGCAGTTACCGAAGAGGCACCATCAGCAAAAACTATTAATCTTTTCAGGTAACAGCTAAAAACATGTTTTCAAAGTTTGCTTTAATCCAATCAGAGAAGCTGTTGCTAGAATGGTTGTTATAACTATTGATATCATGAAAAAAGCAGCAGACTGTTCTAATATGTATAGTCGACATTGATCATACTAAATTATCTAGACTCTGTTTGTAGAATGTAACTTACTTCAAACTGTTAATTTTCCAATAGTCTGAAAGGAGAATCCTATGCCCTAAGGATATGTGAGGCTGGAAATCCTTTTTACTAGCAAATAATTCAAAGCAACCAAGGGAGACATAAAATGGCAGACTGAAGTCTGATTCTTCATTTATCCTCCTTCCAACTTTCTATATACAGCTAAATAAAGTTGAAGAATCTCTGCTATTTCTTTTAAGGTTAGAGACCCATGCTAATCTACTGTAATCAAAAAAGTGACCCTGTACAGATGAACAAACAGTAGCACAAGCATTTGTGAGCTCAGTTTTTATAGATGCAAGGAACTCTCACGGATTGCAGACTAATTTATTTATAGATACAAACAGCAGAATGGATGTGGGGTGGAGGAAATTGTGAACAGTGAAAGATAAACTTTCCCTCAAGCTGAGCTTATTTCCTGGTGACCGCATGGATTAGTCCATGTCATTCTCTTAGCAATGATATAAAACACCTACTCCTTCTTTCAGGTTTTTTTTTCAATTTCCCAGTCCAGCTGGGCATTCCTGATGATTCATCCTCCAACTACTACTAGATCTGACTCTGGTTAGCTTTTCCAGGTCAGTCAAGGTCAGCTAGTTTCTGCCACCCAGATGGATTATGAATGAGACCAGAAGAAAATGAAATGCAGAAAGAAAAGATAGTAGCATATTAAACAGATCATTTAATAGTGATAATCAATAAAATCACATTGGTCATACACATTTTAGAAAAATCATAGCCTACTGGTCAAATATCCTAGGTATTACCTCCAAGTAGGACAGGCCCTACTTTTTAATATTGGTTGCAAAAAATAAAATAAAATGAGGGTACAAGGGTACTTCTTGCTTGAGATTTTTCTATGGCATTTGGTTGCCAGCAGTGGGAGGATGGATCTAGTTATATTCTTGTATTGCAATGAAAGACTAATTAACACATACAGTGGGATAACTCTGCATTATTTTAATTTAGCTCCTTGAATGCAGAGCTGAAGCTTTTGATAAACTGTACTTCAGCTGTTCTATGCTTAAAACTATAATTCAGCTGTTTTGTACTATAGTCAACTAAGGAAAGTTCCCTTGTTCAAGATAATTATTCTAAACTCATTTGGTAATGTTTTCTCTTATTGCTTTTTGAAAATTTCCATTTTGGCACCTATTTGTGCTAATTTATTACAACAGAAAACCTCATATATATTTACTCAATATAGACTACAGAAAAGAGTTGCTGGCAGCATATTGAAAAAATACATCAATATTCTTATTTTATATGGCAGCATGCTATGTTCAAGTCATGCGATCTTAAAGTAACTAAATAATACTTTTCAGTGAAAGGATTTGTAGGCATTTGGGACTTTAAAAAGGACATTTTTATGTATTTTTTTCCCCACTGAATGTACTCTCAAGGGTCTTTTTAAAGCATGAACTGCTATGACAAATGTATCTGGAACCCATTTTTCAGAGAAATGTCACAATACAACCCATCTTAGCAAATGAATGCACCTTAAATGTATATTTGTTGGGCTTTTATATCACAGGGACCCAAACCCGATTAAAAGAACTGCCACTCATCTCTCTTGGCACCCTGACCGAAGCCGGAAGTTGGCCGTAGCTTATTCCAACCTTGAGTTCCAACGGAGTTCAAAAGATATGTCCTACGACTCATATATATGGGACCTTGGTAAGTGGTGAAAAGACTGCCATTGTGATTTGTATACAGCATTAAATGATTTCATACCGTTTTTTTATAGTTTTTTTTAACTGACTGAGCCATTCCTCCACTGCCAGGAATGAATACTGTCTCCTTGTTATGGCCACCCTACCTGGTGTAAAGAAAGCAGACAGGAGGAAATATTTCTTTGTAACCAATGCTCCAAAAAGCAGTATGAGGGACAAGGAGGGATTGAATCACTTCATCCTTCTTTCATAGATCCATTGGAAGAAGGCAGTTTTTTTGAACTGCCTGCTTAGAGGCCTGCTTAGAGGCTGATATTCTGGTTTCCATATTGGGTACTTCTTTCGCTTGTACAGAAATGCATGTTACTTCTCAACCAGCTAATGATTTTATGGCTGTATATACAGATAATCCTTGACTTACAACCATTTGTTTAGTTACCATCTGAAGTAACATTGAAAAAAGATATTTATGATCACTTTTCACACTTATGACCACTGCAACATCCCCATGGTCATGTGATAAAAAATCAGACACTTGGTCACTGGCATGTATTTATGTTGGTTGCAATGCCCCAGGGTCATGTGATCACCTTTTGTGACCTTCTGACAAGCAAAGTCAATCTCCGTCCCATTCATATTGGAGGCACCATTTAAGGAGTTTCCAGATTGAAAGGATTAGCGGGTGACATCACTTTTTTGGGGGGGGGAGGAAACCCGTGAGGGCTCCTTTCATGTCCCCATCAATGAGCTTGAGCAAGTGACAGGAGCTCATACAGCAGTACTTGGGTCTCAGACATGGGCTTGCTAACCTCAACCCAGCGACCTATTACTCCTAGCAAAGTCAATGGGGAAACCAGATTCACTTAACAATCACATTACTAACTTAACAACTGCAGTGATTCACTTAACACCTGTGGCAAGAAAAGTCATTAAATGGGGCAAATGTCACCTAACAACTGCCTTGTTTAGCAACAGAAATTTTGTGTTCAATTGTAGTCATACGTCGAGGGCTACCTATATTGTAGAAAGTCATCTAATAAGTTATGCAAACCAGTCTCATCCTTTCTTTTTTGCCTTTTGAAGCACATTCATTTTTCAGATGACTTTTCCCTGTTTTATAGTGCAAGCAGACTGGGGAGCAGAGGTGACTGCCTATTGCACCTAGGTAGGAAAGACGAAATGTGAGAAGAGGAAGAATAAAATAGACACTTCATCCCTCATTTCATGAGAATTGGAAACTTAAGAGGCAACTATGCCATGCTTGTTTTTTTTTTCTTTCATATATCAATCTTTTTCTCCCTTTTGTTAGAAGTCCCCAATAAACCAGATATGGTTTTCCAGCCTGCTTCGCCTCTGGTTTGCTTAGAGTACAACCCCAAAGATTCACATATCCTAATTGGAGGATGTTACAATGGACAGATTGGTAAGGGAAATCGACAATGAATGTAAAAATGAAAGTAACCTTACTCTTTGTTGATGAATTGCTGAAAACAGGATGAATTGGCCCTATTTGCTGTATCTATTTCAATCCAATTCTTTATTTACATGTGGCTTTTGACTTAAAGATGCCTCCTATAATGTTTTATTTGCCATGTTCAACTGCAATCACATTTTATAGAGTTATTGTTACCATTAGAAACAGAGAAATGATTCTACTTCATTCTTCATAGATCTCTCCATACAATCAGTAATAGCCCAACGAGAAGGATTTGTGTCCCTTCCAGTTGCCAAAGTATATATAAGTTGCAGATAACAAAAATATTTCAGTGCTGCATCTGCAGAAATCCAGCTTACATACATCAGAGAAGAAAAGAGGATATCTCTAATGCAAGAATATTACTAGTAGACCCAATCCTCTTCTTTCCTTCTCATCTTGTAGTACCTTATATTTAACTCGGGGATTTTTTTTCCCCTCTGCCATTCAAATATAGATATATCCTCCTGCCAGTGGTTAAATGTTACATCAGTTATCAAAACAAGTGTTTGGAAAAAAAAACATTCTAAGACAATTGTATTTGTCCCATCTTGACATATGTTTTTTAACTTCATTCCGTGTTTTGACATACTTATTTTGAAATAACCAGATGCAATATACTTTTATTAACTTAATTTTTAAGGGAAGATAGCTGAGGGGCAGCTTTAATCCTGCTTTTCTTTACATCCCGCTCTCTTCCTTGCCATCTTTATTAAATAAATACATTTTAACACTGATATTTATTATTTTAATATTTACTGTTTTAATCTTGTTTTATTTGGTTGTAAGCCACCTCAGGTCGCCTCTTGGTGAAATGGGTGGCATATAAATTTAATAAATAAATAAGTAACAGGATTGAGGGTGGGTAGTAGAGAAGAAAGGATGAAGATCATTCCTTGAGTCTGCTTGGCTGAGTTCTTCATACCAGCATCCCTGCCACTGATCCATTAGGCCAGGGATAGGCAACCTTGGCTCTTTTATGACTCGTGGACTTCAACTCCCAGAATTCCAGTTGAAGTCCACGAGTCATAAAAGAGCCAAGGTTGCCTACCCCTGCGTTAGACCATTTCCACCAAAGCTGTGTAAAAAGGACACTTTCAAGGTTTTTTTCTTTCTTTGAGGAGCCATGGTGGCACAGTGGTTAGAATGCAGTACTGCAGGCTAACTCTCTGCTCACGGCCAGGAGTTCGATTCTGATCAGCTCAAGGTTAACTCAGGCTTCCATCCTTCTAAGGTCGGTAAAATGAGGACCCAGATTGTTGGGGACAATATGCTGACTCTGTAAACCACTTAGAGAGGGCTGTAAAAACTATGAAGCAGGATATAAGTCTAAGTGCTATTGCTATTGCTATTAATCATTTTAGCTGCAATTGTTTGTATTACTTTTCAATTTTCAATTATTTTTATTTCAAAGCAAATGTAATGAATAAATAAAAATGAAACACTAGTAATGTTTCTCAATTGTCTTTCACTATCCCTCAGCTTACTGGGACACCCGGAAAGGATCGCTACCCGTGGAATTAACTACAGTGGAGCTTAGTCATCGAGATCCTGTGTATAATGCTATCTGGCTGCAGTCAAAAACAGGAACCGATTGCTTCTCAGGCTCCACTGACGGACAGGTTACAATAAAGAAGGCTAGGCATAGATAATGTGGCTTGTCACAACTACTTATAACATAATTGGTAGCCTTTGCATCAGAAAGTTGGTGCAACAACCGTTCCAGAGCTCAGAGAAATAAGAGCCACTTTGGTTTGCAATGGTTTGACTCTTCACTCTGTTATTTTAAAAATAGCTTGTGTGCTTATTATCCATTACATAGTCTTGGCTAATTGGTGACAAATGGCATTTCTTAATAATTTGATACCAGCATTTGATGATAATTTGATATTCAGTGTTTGATAAGTTACTTGCAATACCAGTATCTAGGACAGTGGTTCTCAACCTGTGGGTCGGGACCCCATTTGGGGTCGATCGACCATTTCATGGGGGTCGCCAAGCAAGGCTGTCCGCCATTTTTTTTGTCCGCCATTTTTTCCCCCTTTTCCGGCGGGTGCCTTACCTCCCTTGGGCTGGGCCAGCTGGTGGTCGGCCTGCTCCGTCTCTGCCGCTTGCCAGCTACGCCTCAGCCGGCGCAGGGGGCAGAACCACGCATGCGCGGCGCTCCTGGGCAGGGAAAGTCCTCGACTTACGACCGGTTGGGTAGTCCTCGACTTACGACCAGTTTAGTCCTTGACTTACGACCGGTTTAGTTCTCGACTTACAACGGGTTTAGTCCTCAACTTACGACCGGTTGGGGTCGCGGCATTAAAAAGGTTGAGAACCACTGATCTAGGAGAATCTGGCTGATTTGTACATACCAGGAGCAGTAAATAAAGTTTCTGTGTCTTTATCCATCATATATATTCAGCTATGGAACATTAAATGTTCACAATAGACTACAATAATTTCAGCTTCCAACCTAGTTCCAGGTGGTAAAATTGAGTAAATCAATGGGTAGATACAGGATAGCAAACAATTCCCATGTAATCACATTGTTGCCACCTCAGTTTAAACTACCCACATAACATGGGCCAATTCAAGAAACCTGATAGCAGTTAACATGCATTTCTCTTTGGCCAGGTTTTGTGGTGGGATATTCGTAAACTGTCCGAACCCACTGAGACACTTGTTATGGATATCAGTAGAAAAGGCATCCTAGAAAATGCTTTAGGAGCCATTGCATTGGAGTTTGAGCCAACAATGGTAAGTATTTGTTGGATATTCTATATGTTTCCTCTGAATTCTTTCATCAGTTCTTAGACTTTGGATGCCAGTAGAACATCCATCATAATTCCTAGGTTGTAGTAAAAGCATAGGTGACTAGAACAGGAAAGACATAGTTATTATCCTTGAGAGAAATTGCAATAAATGAAAGCTGTATTATTTTTTTCCTTTGAAAAAAAAATAAAATTGAATTAAGATGGCATCAAAAGAGAATAACATTATATAAACTAGTAGCAAGTCATGGAAAATCATGATTTCATAATAAGGAATATTGTGTTCATAATAAAGAATATCATGTATCCAGTAAAGAATATTGTGTAATCAAATGAAGGACTGCAATCTAGTTTGGTTTGTCTTTGGTTTCCAAACCCTCCTCGTTCAATTTGCCTTGTTCAGACTGTAATAGTTAAAACTAATAACATGCATGATAGAACAATGAAGCAATGAGTTGGTATGGATTGCTTATGAGAGAAGCATTACAAAGCTAAGGCTTTTAAAGTTATTGAAGGAAGATGAAATTACACTTGTATTTTTAATGTTCTATTAAAATAACTCCGTATTAGAATCCTACAAAACAATATGAAAAAAGTAATTTCACAGTGTTGACACACCATTAAACATAATTTAGCAACAGCAATGTAAATGCTTCTTAACATTTTTTCTGTCTGTTAGTATTGTATATAGTCCAATATATTCTAGCAAATTTAGTATCCGTCCATGGTCAAATGGAGGTACTATAAACTAAAATATATTTCACTTGTTCATTTTAATTATAAGGAAGGGTAGATATGTTATCTTCAGACTTCAAAGTATATACTTCTGTGATTAAATAATATCTATCAAATTCTGACATGAATATAAACCACATGCTTTTATTTACATTGCTCTGATCTTGCTGCTCAACAGACAGAAACACAACAGGGAGTCTTTACAGCAATCTTTGTTTTAGATGTTGACTTTGCAAAGGAAGATTTCAAGTTCATTTAAATAAATCTCCAATTCAGGCCTCACCTCAGCTTTATTTTATTCAGATTCTGCAAGGTTCCCTCTTCTAGCACACTTGATTTCCAGTAAACCTAAGCATGTATATGATCCAGTCTTTACTCAGTCCAAACTCTCGGGCCCTGTCCTGGCTACAAATTCTTTGTTTACAGCATTAGAAAGTAACTAAGGATAGCAATATGTGTACTCATATCTTAAAGTTCAATAGAAAAATATTTTAACTAAAAAGTAAATATGAAATATTTTAAGATTTTAAAGGTGTATTAGAATATATCAGCAGTATGGTATAGTAGTTGGTCATCTGAGATTTTTTGATTATCCATCAATATTTCATTGCTTATATTGTTTTTTTTATATCATTATTATAAATTTTAATATTTTTTAATCTTGTCCTTTTATTAGTATTGATTTTTATTTCTTTCCTTTTTTGACTTTTTAAATTATAATGCCTATTAAGTAAGAAAAAGGTAAAAATGCAAGATCTCTGATTTTTTTTCCCCCCTTTAAAAAATATGATGCTGAGTTTAAAGATCCTTCAGAGTTTGAATCTGTTCTTAGTTATTACTAGGTGCAGGTAAGTCCTTGACTTAACAACCACAATTGGGATTGGAAATTCTGTTGCCAAACAAGGCAATTGTTAAGGGAGTTGCTCCAATTTTACAAACTTTTTTTGCCACGGTTGTTAAATGAATCACTGCAGTTAATTGAATCATGCAGTCGTTATGCAAACCTGGCTTCTCCCATTGTCTTTGCTTGTCGGAAGCTGGCTGGGAAGATCCCATGAACCCAGGACACTGCCACCATTATAAATCCATGCCAGTTGCCAAACATCCTAATTTTTATCACGTACTGTGGGGATTCTGCAACAGTCGTAAGTGTGAGGACCAGTTGTAAGTCATTTATTTCAGTACTGCTGTAACTTTGTAAACCAATGCTTGTAGGTCAAGGGCTACCTTTATAAGAGAGGGAAATGCCTTTTGGAGATGAAACTCATGGCGGCAAAAGTGTTTGGATAATATGGAGAACAATTAGCATCTCAATTTAAAAACATGCAGTTAGATGCACAATTTATTTTAATGGCATGGTCAGTGCTTTTTTTGTAAAAAAAAAAAAAAAAAAAAGGTGCCGGAACTCACACACATCATACAACCCGCCTTGCCTACCCTACAAAGTTCCATTCCAAAAAGGTGCCGGAACTCCGTTCTGGGCGTTCTATGAGAAAAAAAGCCCTGGGCATGGTTATAAATATTTTGCAGTATATCTTAACAGCCACTGTGTGGGCTTTATTGGGAGAGTTGACAAGCAGCAAAGGACCTTGACCCAATGAGTGGACATTATTAGTGGATAACTGCCTTCCTCTTTAAAATAAAATTGCATAGACGTATGTATTATAATCAAAAACTCAGCTCATACTCCAGAGGGCTTTCTGTTCAAACATGCCTGTATACAATCACTTTATCTAACTTCCCTTTTTGTCTTTCCTCTCCATATGCATCACATACGAGCAGACTAGATGGGTAGATTGTTCCTTTTTAGAAAGTTTTATTTGTCCAGCAAATAGAAGTTCCAAACATGTAAGTAATTATAACTTTTCATTGGCCTTCCACAGCCAACCAAATTCATGGTGGGAACAGAGCAAGGGATTGTAATTTCTTGTAACCGCAAGGCAAAGACACCTGCTGAAAAAATTGTCTGCACATTCAGTGGTCACCATGGCCCCATCTATTCTCTGTCAAGAAATCCTTTCTACCCCAAGAACTTTTTGACTGTTGGGGATTGGACAGCACGCATTTGGTCAGAAGAGAGCAAAGAATCATGCATCATGTGGACTAAGTAGGTAACTCCACAATGCCATTATTTTTACTTTACTTTATTTATATTTCATATTTCTTAACCGCCCATCTTCCTAGGAGAAGAGCTCTGGGTGGTGTTACAGTTTAATCAGTAAAATTATATATTAAAATCAGAATAATTTAGGATTAATTTTTTTAAATGATAAAACATTTAAATAATTTTAAAAGATGAAGAATTCCAAGATGGGGGATTAGCAGTTGTTAATACAGGTGCACGGGGAGGAGGTGTTCTCATGAGGCCAACCAGCCCTATGGTTGTAGGGTCCCTGTGTCCCCCACACAAGACTACACAGCCGAGTTTTGACCCCTTTGCAGAAGGCCAAGAAATTGGGGGCTTTCCTCAACTTTGCAGGCAAGATATTCCACAATGCAGGAGTAGCAGCAGAAAAGGCCCTCTCCCTAGACCAGTGGTGGCGAACCTATGGCACGGGTGCCAGAGGCGGCACTCAGAGCCCTCTCTGTGGGCACACGCGCCGTCGCCCCAGTCCTAGGCCTTCAGCTGGGTTTTATAAAACCTTTTCGCTTTAGCCCTCCGCCACCGTGTGCAAAAAAAAAAAAAGGTTCAATCAGTCAATTTCAACTTCTCGCGGGGAAAAAAAAAGATCTTGCAAAGTTGGAATTGATTGATTGAACTTTTTAGTCCTACCCAGTCTGCCGTTACCACCGCAGCCACGCCCACCCAATGGGCCACACCCACCCAATGGGCCACGCCCACCCAATGGGCCACACCCACCCGGCACTCGACGATGCATAAGTGGGTTTTGGGTTGCAGTTTGGGCACTCAGTCTCTAAAAGGTTCGCCATCAATGCCCTAGACCCTACCAATAATACTGATAACATAAAGTAAAAGGCAGGTGAAATAGTTGTTTCACATACTTTCTATCAAAATATCAACAAGGTCTTAACATTTTATTATTGCATAGGTTGTGTGGATCACAGCCCACCTGACAAAATGGACTGGAATTCATTCTCAAAAACATACGTAATGATACATTTTTAAACACAAAGGTGTTATTAGCATCTTTATATGTGAATGTGTTTCATATAAAATATAATGTGATATTAAATGAAAAGTAAAGTGGGGAACTGCTTGCACCAAAGAGCAAAATGAAATAGTTCTTACATTTTATTTATTTTTCTAATGTTTAGAGCTGCCCATCTCACGTCCAAGCGATTCTGGGTATCATACAACAAATAATTATCAGCAACAAATATTAAAAGCATTTAAAAACTATAAAAATAGTTAAACGGGAATAACAAATGGAGGATGTGAAAAGTAATGCAGCCACCTCACTAGTTCCCCATTCCTTGGGGTTTCCAGGCCTGCTGGTATAACCTTGTCTTACATACATTCCTATTTAAAGGGAAGAAGGCATATTCTGGAGGCATTACATGGAGGTTCAAAGCAAAGTATCCACCTTAATCCAGCTAGCAAATGAAGAAACCATTTAAAAATAAAATAGCCAATTTTGAGTTTCACTTGAAAATTCTGCAAGGATAAGAAATGGAACAGTGAGACAGGCAATTAAACTTAGATGGATTCTATCTGCCAAGTTAGATTTAAATAAAGAAAAGCTTTTTTAGGTAAAAAAGAATCACAAACATGTGTTACAATAACAAACTGAAATCTGCAAAAATAATTAACATATTAATTGGAGTGAGAAAAGAGCTGGTAAAGAAGAGATAATTTCTAGGTCTCACATTCCCTAATTTCTTTCTATTTCTGATACATTCTGCTTTTTCATTACTCTCACCTCTCATCCTGTATTACAGTAACTAAAAAGAAGAAGGTCCTATGTTAGCAGATGGTAGGTTGGGAGAAAAAAAACATCACTTTTTTTTTCTTCACTATCCCAAAACAGCTTCTCTTTTGTCTGGGCAGTAGTCATATAATCCTAAATTTTTATCAGAGTACATTCTGGGCTCAGAGCCATCAGAATTCTCCAACTTTGTATCTTCTTCCTACTGGTCCATTGTCTCATAGCTTGACTGAAGCCTAATCCCTATGGCAACCATCTTTCAATCTTTCTCCTCTGTTTAGAAACCAGAAGCCCAGGCTGAAAAAAAAAAAAAGGCCTTCCTTCCAAACCAAAGCTAACCATTAGGCCAGTGGTGGCGAACCTATGGCATGAGTGCCAGAGGCGGCACTCCTAGCCCTCTATGTGGGCACACACACATGCCATCGTCCCAGCCCCCCTCTCCCCGCAGCCCCCTCCACACCAGCAGCCCCCCTGGAGGAGAGTCACCCCCAGGTGCAGCCTGTGCGGAGCAGCGCAGCCAAGCACATGGCAGCTGGGCAGCAGATGATGCTGCGGGGTGCGGGCAGAGGGCGTGGCTAACATGGCACTGCAGGGCCGCCTGGGTGATCTAAGGGTGGGTGGGGTGAGGACGGAGCAGGGCCGGTGCGGATGGGTGGAGCGTGGGCGGGCCAGTTTTTGGGCACTCGGTCTCTAAAAGGTTCGCCATCACTGTATTAGGCTGATTTCTTGAATTGAAACTCGGGTTACAAACGTTGAGGTGCTTTGGATGAAGAACTTTTACAACTATTCCATCAGAAATGGTTTTTTTAAAACTGAAAACACATGGAAGGCTATTGGTTTATATACATTTCAACACTTCCAATTAGGAAGAACTATGGTAGCAGTAATGGTTTGTCCTTTCTTTTATCCAAACATCTCCTCCACCCCACCCCCAACACTTGGTATCACAGAATTTATTATTTCATTGTTATTTAGCATGTTCTGCCTTGTTCTCTTTCTCCCTTTTCTCAGATCCACACCCAGAGATGATGCACTTATGCACATATGGTTGGTTAGATGAAAGGATGAATGGATGGAAGAGCAGATGCTCTCCTGGGAGAGCAAGTGACCCCCAACCCTGCATGCATTTTATAGACAAGTTAAAAACATCTTGTTTAAATGTGCTTTTTTGGCTGATAGTTGACTTTTGTTACAAGTTTTACCCTTTTAGTTTTTACATTGTATGTTTTATCTTGCTATTACTTAGCCAGGGTCTCTTAGGATTAAGGAGAGCTATAAATAATTGGAAATAAAGAAATGTCTGTAAAAGTATTTGGTACAGGTGGTCCTTGACTTATGACCACAGTTAAGCCCAAATTTTCTGTTGCTGAGTGAGAAATTTGTTAAGTGAATTTTGCCCCATTTTACAACCTTCCTTGCCACAGTTGTTAAAGTGAATCACCGCAGTTGTTCAGTTAGTAACCTGGTTGTTAAGTGAATCTGGTTTCCCCAATGACTTTGCTAGTCAGAAGGTCGCAAAAGGTGATCACACGACCCCTGGGACACTGCAACCATCTTGAGTACATTGCCAAGCGTCTCAATTTTGATCACGTGACCATGGGGATGCTGCAACGGTCATTAAGTGTGAAAAACGGTCATGAGTCACTTTTTTCAGTGCCGTTGTAACTTTAAACAGTGACTAAATGAACTCTTGTAAGTCGAGGACGACCTGCACATGCAAATATTTCAAGCTCAGACCTCAACGCTTACAAGTGGGATTCATGTACTTTGTACAAAAGGACTTACGAATTGCAGTTATTTATTTGGAGTATTTCCAGGCCATCTTTTAAAATAGGATCGTCACAAGGAGACGAGCACAGAAAAAAATTAATAATATGTTTTTGGCAGATACCATATGGCTTATCTGACAGATGGCTGTTGGAGCACAACTCGACCAGCTGTCTTCTTCACTACTAAGATGGATGGGACCCTTGATGTTTGGGACTTCCTTTTCAAACAAAATGATCCTACACTCCACCTGAAGGTAATTTAAGGAAATGGAAAACCATGCATGCTTTGCCCCATGAGTTTCTGTATCCCAATCTTTTTGTTGTAATATCTCCTCTCTTCTCTCTCAAGTTGCACTAATTACAAGATTTCTCTGATTTGATGTATCAATTCATACCACTGAGGTCCCTTTGCTGGCTCTCTAGGGGTTCATACCCACTAAAATTGTTTTGGTGCTGCTGTACTGGCATGTCAACCACACAATTTGCCACTTCCTTGTTGAGGGGAAATTTTGCACAAATGAGGCAAATATATGTGTCCCAGGATAATGTTGCAGGATCCAATCTTGATCAGTCACTAGGACCTGAGATGTAGTGTTCCAAAGTTTCAGTCTCATGCTGAGGCCCATCCTCAGGGAACTTCTCTCTGAAAATGGGCTCCAGTACAAGTCTGAAAGCTCAGAAGACTAAACTTCCGGTCCAGGTGACCGACCAAGATTGGATCCTGGAAATTATGCAGCCCAGTATGCTTTATCATAGCTGAAACTAGCCCCAATCCATATTTTAATAAGGGTGTGGATGTTTAAAGTTTCTGTGTAAGACCGTTTGTGAAGAAGAAGAATCACTGCTGAAATAGAAATGCCAATTTATAAATCTGTGGGGGGGGGGGGGTTTCTTCCTTATTTTTATTTATTTTATTTATCAAGTGTATATGCCACTCATCTTACTATCGAGAGTCAATACAAAAAGAGGGATATGAGGAGGGACAATTGAATTAGAATAAGATCCAAGGTCTTCAAAACAGGTTGCGATTGCATTCTAGTACTCAGTGCACAAAAGTCTAAGGTTAATGGAAAGTCAAATTCTAGCTGAATGTCAAGTCAGTTACCTAAGAAGGAGGTGAATTATCCCTTGCTGGCTATCTCCAAACACAAACTGGATAACTTTAATTAGGATTCCTTCACTGAGTAGAAAGTTATTCTCAATGATCTCAATGGCTCCTTCTATGAAGATTACATATATTTTACGGTAGTCTACATGTTGTTTTAAAGATGCGAAAGAGTTGACATGGATATATTTGTTTGCCTCCTGACTGGGTCTTCCCCCACCAGGTTTGCGATGAGCCTCTCTTCAGTCTGCGTTTGCAGGATAACGGGCGTTTTATTGGCTGTGGTTCCAAGCTGGGCACAGTAACGCTTCTGGAATTTTCTTCTGGCCTCTGTACTTTGCAACGGAATGAGAAGAACCTGGCCTCAGCAGTGAGTATCTCCTGGCTCTCACCAATGGGCAAAGTACCAGACAAGCAAACCTCCTCCGAGAATTGAGATGAGGTTGTTCTTTCTCTGGGTTGAATTCTAGTTTTCCATCTTTGTTCTCTATATCCTTATGAGCAACGGGTGGAAGCTAACCAAAGAGAGAAGCAACCTAGAACTAAGGAGAAACTTCCTGACAGTTAGAACAATTAACCAGTGGAACAACCTGCCTCCAGAAGCGGTGAATGCTCCAACACTGGAGGTTTTTAAGAAGAGACTGGACAGCCATTTGTCCGAAATGGTATAGCGTTTCCTGCCTGACCAGGGGGTTGGAGTAGATGACCTCCAAGGTCCCTTCCAACTTTATCATTACTATTATTATTATTATTATTATTATTATTATTATTATTATTATTTTAAAAAAATGTTACCATAAATGCAACAACATATGATAGTCCCTAGCCAATCTGAACTGAATCTCAAAAAAAAAGAAAGAAAGAAAAAAGCTAACCAGAGTCAGACCTGAATAATATTTGGAAGAGAAACAAACATTTCCATCTTGCTCCTAAGAAAAAAAAGGCTGTGTGGCCATCAGGTATCAAGTTCAACCCAAGGAAGCCTTTACTTTCCCTGATATAAACCGACCAAGGAAGTCTGTTAATACTGTCCTTCAAAAGAGCTAAGCCACTGTGTACAAGCAATAGTGTTTCATCAAATTATTGCTTCATGAGATAGTAAGTGAGCAGAAGACCCCTTCCATCAGTAGAGTGCTGCTGCTGGTGGAATACAAACATTCAATAATATATTATTGGGACAGGCCATTTTCCCACTATCTAGCTGTTGTTGGTACCCTGTAGAATATAAGTGGGATGCTACCGTAATAACTATGGGCAGAGCTTAATTGAATGCCTTTCACTCATAACACTTAATGTGCATCTTTAGATGTTTGAGCGGGAGACGAAGCGAGAGAAGATTCTGGAGGCGCGCCACCGTGAAATGCGTCTCAAGGAGAAAACCAAGCTGGAAGGCAAGGATGAAGAGGCCAAAGAAGAGGTTGAGGAAGAAAAGCCTCAGGAAGTTCTGAAACGAGTGCATAAAGAGTTCTTTGATGTAATTGAAGGAGAAGTGAGGCGCCGGGAGCGAGCTCGAGCCAAATTAAAAGTGGAACAGGTAACTGTGAGACCAGTAACAGGAAGCTCGGTGGGGATGTGGGGAAAGGAGGCCTTCCTGAGTGGCAGATGAAGGGGTACAAAACAAAACGCCAAGAAAGGATGGAGAGTCTTAAAAATGTTTGGTAGGCAGTACTTATATTGTAATTATTCCCATCTCAGAATGAAGATGGGAAAGACAGTTTCCCAATACTCTAGATTACTGTATGAACATTTTTGCAAAACAAGAGATACAACTCTGAAGTAAACAGTCATATTATGATGACTATTTTGTTATTTTCTTGAGGAAAGGTGAGAATTTGTATACAGGTAGTCCTCAATTGTGATTGGTTGCCTAGTAACCATTTGACCCAAAAATAAGGTACTTACAACCCACTATTATGTGATTGCATTTTTGGCACCGAGCAACCAGCCCATATTTATAGCTATTTGCAGTATCCCACAATCATGTGACCACGGTTTACTATAGGTTTTGGGGGGGTTTCTGCCAAAAAACAGCATTTATTTCCAATTTCTGACAAAAACCCACCAGTTTTTACTGGTCTCATCTATTGGAACCATGACACCACTCATTGCAGACAATGGGTTTGCTTAATGACTGTGGCATTTGCTTAATGATTGCAGCTTTCACATAACGACCAGGGTAATTTACTTAATGGCCCTACAAAAATTGGGTCAATCACATGATGACCTGCTGACCAGCACAACTTATGACCCTAATTCCAGGCTCAATTATTGTTCTAGGTCAGGGGTAGACAACCTTGGCTGTTTTGTGACTCGTGGACTTCAACTCCCAGAATTCCTGAGCCAGCCATGCTGGCTCAGGAATTCTGGCAGTTGAAGTCCACGAGTCACAAAAGAGCCAAGGTTGCCTATCCCTGTTCTAAGTCAAGGACTACCTTGTTAGATTGTGTTAGAGCATGCCCTCTGTATCAGAAGAATAACTTAACTGTGTAGGATTGCAGAGTGTTGTTATTTTCTTGGGGATCAATTCATTCCTGTTAAAGATTCATATCCAGCCTCCAAACATTTCCACTTATTTCTCCTATTAAAGAACAAATGGTTAAAACAGTAATAAAAATTACTCCTTTTGGGCCCAAAGAAACAGAGAAATTTTGTAGTGAGCAAGCAGTGTGAAAATTAAAAAGTTAAAATAAATAAGAAAAATTATAAAATCAAACACACTTTCTATAGATTTGTGCAACAATCTAAAGTTAATAATAGAACAGAAATCAAACCAATGCCAAGAACAGTGGCAGAGATATAATCCATGTAATCTATTACTTCATCACAGTTGCCAGCTTTTATTTTTTATTTTATTTTCTTTGTTTGATTGTTGTCAATTTCCCAGAGTCATTGGGAGTTGGGTGACATACATATTTTAAAAATGTTATTATTAAATCATTATGTAATTAAAATCACACAACTAATCAGCTGAGAAGAACAGGATGTATTTTGTCTGTTAGCATAATATAGCACGATACCATCAAACAAATCTCCTTTGGACGGAATTCTAAAGTCAGGATGCACCCAAAAAACATCCCAGGTTCCCAGTAGCCACCCTCCTATGCTGCAAACATGATTGGCTTACAATGATGATTTTGGCAACTGTTCTTATGAGAGAAGATGATCCCTCAGTATCAAAGGAAAACATCAATATGTATCAGCTAAAACTTCATCTCTCTCAACAAAACCGGAAATACTTTATATTCAATTATTTATTTCTTCGTTTGTTTATGCTTGGCATCTTTTGGAGCTTTATTTAAATCCATGCCTGCTTAAAAGCACCAAGTAATGGGTTGGCTGGATTTCCCAAAGAGTTAGTTTTGCAATCTGGGTAATGTGTTCTTTAAGTCTCACCAGACAGGTCTAATTTAATTGGGGATCAAAGAGCAAGAACTGCAGTCTTAAAATTTGGGCAAGGTCATGTGGGCAAAGGTACTCCTGTAGGCAGTGAAGTTCCTGGGAGCTCAGAGGTAACAAAGTGCTGTATATGAAGAAAAATGTTACTTCCTGTATTGAAAGTTCTTTATGTTTTAGGAGCGGGAGTTTGAAGATGATGACAATGAAATAATTCTTCCTAAGGTTGGTATGCTTTTCACATTTAGATATTTTGGGGGGAATTAGTCTTCCAATAACTAAGAATCTCAAATGTATTAAGACCCGAACAACCATAACCTTGGTCAATTCAATCTACCCTCGCTGAAGATCACTCCAAAACTTCTGAAGGGCACTAACTTCAGGCAGATTATAGATTCTGTTCATGATGTCTCAAATCTCCAGAATGCTCAAAATTAGCTACAGAATTTTAGAAGACAGGCCGACTAACAAAATAATAAAAACATTATGAGTTCATGGTGAGCTAACCCTAACCCTAAGTGGAATTTTCCTCCAATGGGATTTCCCCATGTATTTTACCAGGAAACATAGATAGGGCAGCCTAGAAAAGTCAGTTCCCTCCTAACCATACCCAAGCACTCCGAGTTTGTTGGCATTGTCCATTTTGCTCCATGGGTTCATGGTGACCTAACCCTAACCCTAAGTGGAATTTTCCTCCTATGGGATTATCCCATGTATTTTGCCAGGAAACATAGATAGGGCAGCCTAGAAACCTATGTGCCCTCCTAACCATACCCAAGCACTCCGAGTTTTTTGGCGATGTACATTTTGCTCTACGAGTTCATGGTGACCTAACCCTAACCCTAAGTGGAATTTTCCTCCTAGGGGATTTTCCCATGTATTTTACCAGGAAACACAGATAGCACAGCCTAAAAAAGTCAGTTCCCTCCTAACCATACCCAAGCACACCGAGTGTGTTGGCGATGTCCATTTTGCTCCATGAGTTCATGGTGACCTAACCGTAACCCTAAGTGGAATTTTCCTCCTAGGGGATTTTCCCATGTATTTTACCAGGAAACATAGATAGGGCAACCTAGAAAAGTCAGTTCTCTCCTAACCATACCCAAGCACCCCGCGTTTGTGAGCAATGTCCATTTTGCTCTACGAGTTCATGGTAACCTAACCCTAACCCTAAGTGGAATTTTCCTCCAATAGGATTTTCCCATGTATTTTATCAGGAAAAATAGATAGCGCAGGCTAGAAAGGTCAGTTCCCTTCTAACCATTCCCAAGCATTCCGAGTGTATTGGCGATGTCCATTTTGCTCTGTGAGTTTATGGTGACCTAACCCTAACCCTAAGTGGAATTTTCCACCTATGGGATTTTCCCATGTATTTTACCAGGAAACATAGATAATGGAGGCTAGAAAGGTCAGTGCTCTCCTAACAATACCCAAGCACTCCGAGTTTGTTGGCGATGTACATTTTGCTCTACGAGTTCATGGTGACCTAACCCTAACCCTAAGTGGAATTTTCCTCCTATGGGATTATCCCATGTATTTTGCCAGGAAATATAGATAGGGCAGCCTAGAAACCTATGTGCCCTCCTAACCATACCCAAGCACTCCGAGTTTGTTGGCGATGTACATTTTGCTCTACGAGTTCATGGTGACCTAACCCTAACCCTAACCCTAAGTGGAATTTTCCTCCTAGGGGATTTTCCCATGTATTTTACCAGGAAACATAGATAGGGCAACCTAGAAAAGTCAGTTCCCTCCTAACCATACCCAAGCACCCCGAGTTTTTGAGCAATATCCATTTTGCTCTATGAGTTCATGGTGACCTAACCCTAACCCTAAGTGGAATTTTCCTCCTAGGGGATTTTCCCATGTATTTTACCAGGAAACATAGATAGGGCAGGCTAGAAAGGTCAGTGCCCTGCTAACCATAACCAAGCACTCCGAGTTTTTTGGGGATGTTCATTTTGCTCTATGAGTTCAAGGTGACCTAACCCTAACCCTAAGTTGAATTTTCCTCCTATGTGATTATCCCATGTATTTTACCAGGAAACATAGATAGGGCAGGCTAGAAAGGTCAGTGCCCTCCTAACCATACA
>NW_015386175.1:1914986-1916318 GCF_001527695.2 Protobothrops mucrosquamatus | reverse complement strand
CTCCTAACCATTCCAAAGCACTCCGAGTGTGTTGGTGATGTCCATTTTGCTCCATGGGTTCATGGTGACCTAACCCTAACCCTAAGTGGAATTTTCCTCCTATGGGATTATCCCATGCATTTTGCCAGGAAACATAGATAGGGCAGCCTAGAAACCTATGTGCCCTCCTAACCATACCCAAGCACTCCGAGTTTTTTGGCGATGTACATTTTGCTCTACGAGTTCATGGTGACCTAACCCTAACCCTAAGAGGAATTTTCCTCCTAGGGGATTTTCCCATGTATTTTACCAGGAAACACAGATAACACAGCCTAAAAAAGTCAGTTCCCTCCTAACCATACCCAAGCACACCGAGTGTGTTGGCGATGTCCATTTTGCTCCATGAGTTCATGGTGACCTAACCCTAACCCTAAGTGGAATTTTCCACCTAGGGGATTTTCCCATGTATTTTACCAGGAAACATAGATAGGGCAACCTAGAAAAGTCAGTTCCCTCCTAACCATACCCAAGCACCCCGCGTTTGTGAGCAATGTCCATTTTGCTCTACGAGTTCATGGTGACCTAACCCTAATCCTAAGTGGAATTTTCCTCCAATAGGATTTTCCCATGTATTTTATCAGGAAAAATAGATAGCGCAGGCTAGAAAGGTCAGTTCCCTTCTAACCATTCCCAAGCATTACGAGTGTATTGGCGATGTCCATTTTGCTCTGTGAGTTTATGGTGACCTAACCCTAACCCTAAGTGGAATTTTCCACCTATGGGATTTTCCCATGTATTTTACCAGGAAACATAGATAGTGGAGGCTAGAAAGGTCAGTGCTCTCCTAACAATACCCAAGCACTCCGAATTTGTTGGCGATGTACATTTTGCTCTACGAGTTCATGGTGACCTAACCCTAACCCTAACCCTAAGTGGAATTTTCCTCCTAGGGGATTTTCCCATGTATTTTACCAGGAAACATAGATAGGGCAACCTAAAAAAGTCAGTTCCCTCCTAACCATACCCAAGCACCCCGAGTTTTTGAGCAATGTCCATTTTGCTCTATGAGTTCATGGTGACCTAACCCTAACCCTAAGTGGAATTTTCCTCCTAGGGGATTTTCCCATGTATTTTACCAGGAAACATAGATAGGCCAGGCTAGAAAGGTCAGTGCCCTGCTAACCATAACCAAGCACTCCGAGTTTTTTGGGGATGTTCATTTTGCTCTATGAGTTCAAGGTGACCTAACCCTAACCCTAAGTTGAATTTTCCTCCTATGTGATTATCCCATGTATTTTACCAGGAAACATAGATAGGGCAGGCTAGAAAGGTCAGTGCCCTCCTAACCATACA
>NW_015386175.1:1910036-1911738 GCF_001527695.2 Protobothrops mucrosquamatus | reverse complement strand
AATTTTCTTCCCATGGGATTTTCCCATGTATTTTACCTGGAAACATAGATAGGGCAGCCTAGTAACGTCAGTTCCCTCCTAACCATTCCCAAGCATTCCGAGTGTGTTGGCGATGTCCATTTTGCACTGTGAGTTTACGGTGACCTAACCCTAACCCTAAGTGGAATTTTCCTCCTATGGGATTTTCCCATGTATTTTACCAGGAAACATAGATAGCGGAGGCTAGAAACGTCAGTGCCCTCCTAACAATACCCAAGCACTCCGAGTTTGTTGGCGATGTTCATTTTGCTCTACGAGTTCATGCTGACCTAACCCCAACCCTAAGTTGAATTTTCCTCCTATAGGATTTTCCCATGTATTTTACCAGGAAACACAGATAGCGTAGCCTAAAAAAGTCAGTTCCCTCCTAACCATTCCCAAGCATTCCGAGTGTGTTGGCGATGTTCATTTTTTTCTACGAGTTCATGGTGACCTAACCCTAACCCTAAGTGGAATTTTCCTCCTATATGATTTTCCCATGTATTTTACCAGGAAACGTAAGTGCCCTCGTAACCATACCCAAGCATTGCGAGTTTGTGGGCAATGTCCATTTTGCTCTATGAGTCCATGCTGACCTAACCCTAACCCTAAGTGGAATTTTCCTCCTATAGGATTTTCCCATGTAATTTACCAGAAAACAGAGATAGCGTAGCCTAAAAAAGTCAGTTCCCTCCTAACCATTCCCAAGCATTCCGAGTGTGTTGGCGATGTTCATTTTTTTCTACGAGTTCATGGTGACCTAACCCTAACCCTAAGTGGAATTTTCCTCCTATATGATTTTCCCATGTATTTTACGAGGAAACGTAAGTGCCCTCCTAACCATACCCAAGCATTGCGAGTTTGTGGGCAATGTCCATTTTGCTCTATGAGTCCATGCTTACCTAACCCTAACCCTAAGTGGAATTTTCCTCCTATGGGATTTTCCCATGTATTTTACCAGAAAACAGAGATAGCGTAGCCTAAAAAAGTCAGTTCCCTCCTAACCATACCCAAGTACTCCGTGTTTGTTGGCGATGTTCATTTTGCTCTACGAGTTCATGGTGACCTAACCTTACCCTAAGTGGAATTTTCCTCCTATGGGATTTTCCCATGTATTTTACCAGGAAACATAGGGCACACTAGAAAGGTCAGTGCCCTCCTAACCATATCAAAGTAGTCCGAGTTTGTTGGCAATGTTCATTTTGCTCTACGAGTTCATGGTGAGCTAACCCTAACCCTAAGTGGAATTTTCCTCCAATGGGATTTTCCCATGTATTTTACCAGGAAACATAGATAGGGCAACCTAGAAAAGTCAGTTCCCTCCTAACCATACCCAAGCACCCCGAGTTTTTGAGCAATGTCCATTTTGCTCTATGAGCTCATGGTGACCTAAGCCTAACCCTAACCCTAAGTGGAATTTTCCTCCTATGGGATTATCCCATGTATTTTACCAGGAAACATAGATTGGGCAGGCTAGAAAGGTCAGTTCCCTCCTAACAATTCCCAAGCATTCCGAGTGTGTTGGCTTTGTCCATTTTGCACTGTGAGTTTACGGTGACCTAACCCTAACCCTAAGTGGAATTTTCCTCCTATGGGATTTTCCCATGTATTTTACCAGGAAACATGGATAGCGGAGGCTAGAAACGTCAGTTCCCTCCTAACAATACCCAAGCACTCCGAGTTT
>NW_015386175.1:1907021-1909936 GCF_001527695.2 Protobothrops mucrosquamatus | reverse complement strand
CCTTTTTCTCTATGAGTTCATGGTGACCTAACCCTAACCCTAAGTGGAATTTTCTTCCCATGGGATTTTCCCATGTTTTTTACCAGGAAACATAGATAGGGCAGCCTAGACGTCAGTTCCCTCCTAACCATTCCCAAGCATTCCGAGTGTGTTGGCGATGTCCATTTTGCACTGTGAGTTTATGGTGACCTAACCCTAATCCTAAATGGAATTTTCCTCCTATGGGATTTTCCCATGTATTTTACCAGGAAACATAGATAGCGGAGGCTAGAAACGTCAGTGCCCTCCTAACAATACCCAAGCACTCCGAGTTTGTTGGCGATGTTCATTTTGCTCTACGAGTTCATGTTGAACTTACCCCAACGCTAAGTGGAATATTCCTCCTATAGGATTTTCCCATGTATTTTACCAGGAAACACAGATAGAACAGCCTAAAAAAGTCAGTTCCCTCCTAACCATACCCAAGCACTCCGAATTTGTTGGCGATGTCCATTTTGCTCTATGAGTTCATGCTGACCTAACCCTAACCGTAAGTGGAATTTTCCTCCTAGGGGATTTTCCCATGTTTTTTACCAGGAAACATAGATAGGGCAGGCTAGAAAGGTCAGTGCCCTCCTAACCATACCCAAGCACTCCGAGTTTGTTGGCGATGTTCATTTTGCTCTACAAGTTCATGGTGAGCTAACCCTAACCCTAAGTGGAATTTTCCTCCAATGGGATTTTCCCATGTATTTTACCAGGAAACATAGATAGGGCAGGCTAGAAACCTAAGTGCCCTCCTAACCGTACCCAAGCACTCCGAATTTTTTGGCGATGTCCATTTTGCTCTATGGGTTCATGCTGACCTAACCCTAACCCTAAGTGGAATTTTCCTCCTATAGGATTTTCCCATGTATTTTACCAGGAAACACAGATAGCACAGCCTAAAAAAGTCAGTTCCCTCCTAACCATACCCAAGCACTCCGAGTGTGTTGGCGATGTCCATTTTGCTCTATGAGTTCAAGGTGACCTAACCCTAACCCTAAGTGGAATTTTCCTCCTATGTGATTTCCCCATGTATTTTGTTAGGAAACATAGATAGGGCAATTTAGAAATGTAAGTGCACTCCTAACTATACCCAAGCACTTCGAGTTAATTGGCGATGTCCATTTTGCTCTACGAGTTCATGGTGACCTAACCCTAACCCTAAGTGGAATTTTCCTCCTATAGGATTTTCCCATGTATTTTACCAGGAAACAGAGATAGCACAGCCTAAAAAAGTTAGTTCCTTCCTAACCATACCAAAGCTCTCCGAGTGTGTTGGCATTGTCCATTTTGCTCCATGAGTTCATGGTGACCTAACCCTAACCCTAAGTGGAATTTTCCTCCTAGGGGATTTTCCCATGTATTTTACCAGGAAACATAGATAGGGCAACCTAGAAAAGTCAGTTCCCTCCTAACCATACCCAAGCACCCCGAGTTTTGAGCAATGTCCATTTTGCATTATGAGTTCATGGTGACCTAATCCTAACCCTAACCCTAAGTGGAAATTTCCTCCTAGGGGATTTTCCCATGTATTTTACCAGGAAACATAGATAGGGCAGGCTAGAAAGGTCAGTGCCCTCCTAACCATAACCAAGCACTCCGAGTTTTTTAACGATGTTCATTTTGCTTTATGAGTTCAAGGTGACCTAACCCTAACCCTAAGTTGAATTTTCCTTCAATGGGATTTTCCCATGTATTTTACCAGGAAACACAGATAGCACAGCCTAAAAAAGTCAGTTCCCTCCTAACCATACCCAAGCACTCCGAGTGTGTTGGCGATTTCCATTTTGCTCCATGAGTTCATGGTGACCTAACCCTAACCCTAAGTGGAATTTTCCTCCTATGGGATTTTCCCATGTTTTTTCCAGGAAACATAGATAGGGCAGGCTAGAAAGGTCAGTGCCCTCCTAACTATACCCAAGCACTCCGAGTTTGTTGGCAATGTTCATTTTGCTCTACAAGTTCATGGTGAGCTAACCCTAACCCTAAGTGGAATTTTCCTCCAATGGGATTTTCCCATGTATTTTACCAGGAAACATAGATAGGGCAGGCTAGAAACCTAAGTGCCCTCCTAACCATACCCAAGCACTCCGAATTTGTTGGCCATGTCCGTTTTGCTCTATGAGTTCATGCTGACCTAACCCTAACCCTAAGTGGAATTTTCCTCCTATAGGATTTTCCCATGTATTTTACCAGGAAACACAGATAGCACAGCCTAAAAAAGTCAGTTCCCTCCTAACCATACCCAAGCACTCTGAGTGTGTTGGCGATGTCCATTTTGCTCCATGAGTTCATGGTGACCTAACCCTAACCCTAAGTGGAATTTTCCTCCTATGGGATTATCCCATGTATTTTGCCAGGAAATATAGATAGGGCAGCCTAGAATCCTATGTGCCCTCCTAACCATACCCAAGCACTTAGGGTTAGGTCAGCATGAATTCAGGCTAGAAAGGTCAGTGCCCTCCTAACCATACACAACCACTCCGAGTTTGTTGGAAATGTTCATTTTGCTCTATGAGTTCAAGGTAACCTAACCCTAACCCTAAGTGGAATTTTCCTCCTAGGTGATTTCCCCATGTATTTTGTTAGGAAACTTAGATAGGGCAACTTAGAAATGTAAGTGCACTCCTAACCATACCCAAGCAGTCCGAGTGTGTTGGCGATGTCCATTTTGCTCTATGAGTTCAAGGTAACCTAACCCTAACCCTAAGTGGAATTTTCCTCCTATAGGATTTTCCCATGTATTTTACCAGGAAACACAGATAGCACAGCCTAAAAAAGTCAGTTCCCTCCTAACCATACCCAAGCACTCCGAGTGTGTTGGCGATGTCCATTTTGCTCCATGAGTTCATGGTGACCTAACCCTAACCCTAAGTGGAATTTTCCTCCTA
>NW_015386175.1:1901754-1904636 GCF_001527695.2 Protobothrops mucrosquamatus | reverse complement strand
GTCCATTTTGCACTGTGAGTTTATGGTGACCTAACCCTAACCCTAAGTGGAATTTTCCTCCAATGGGATTTTCCCATGTATTTTACCAGGAAACATAGATAGGGCAGGCTAGAAACCTAAGTGCCCTCCTAACCATACCCAAGCACTCCGAATTTGTTGGCGATGTCCGTTTTGCTCTATGAGTTCATGCTGACCTAACTCTAACCCTAAGTGGAATTTTCCTCCTATAGGATTTTCCCATGTATTTTACCAGGAAACACAGATAGCACAGCCTAAAAAAGTCAGTTCCCTCCTAACCATACCGAAGCACTCCGAGTGTGCTGGCGATTTCCATTTTGCTCCATGAGTTCATGGTGACCTAACCCTAACCCTAAGTGGAATTTTCCTCCTATGGGATTTTCCCATGTTTTTTCCAGGAAACATAGATAGGGCAGGCTAGAAAGGTCAGTGCCCTCCTAACTATACCCAAGCACTCCGAGTTTGTTGGCGATGTTCATTTTGCTCTACAAGTTCATGGTGAGCTAACCCTAACCCTAAGTGGAATTTTCCTCCAATGGGATTTTCCCAGGTTTTTTACCAGGAAACATAGATAGGGCAGGCTAGAAAGGTCAGTTCCCTCCTAATCAAACCCAAGCACTCCGAGTGTGTTGGCAATGTTCATTTTGCTCTGCAAGTTCATGGTGAGCTAACCCTAATCCTAAGTGGAATTTTCTTCCCATGGGATTTTCCCATGTGTTTTATCAGGAAACAGATATGGCAGCCTAGTAACGTCAGTTCACTCCTAACCATTCCCAAGCATTCCGAGTGTGTTGGCGATGTCCATTTTGCGCTGTGAGTTTATGGTGACCTAACCCTAAGTGGAATTTTCCTCCTAGGGGATTTTCCCATGTATTTTACCAGGAAACATAGATAGCGCAGGCTAGAAAGGTCAGTTCCCTCCTAATCAAACCTAAGCACTCCGAGTGTGTTGGCGATGTTCATTTTGCTCTATAAGTTCATGGTGAGCTAACCCTAATCCTAAATGGAATTTTCTTCCCATGGGATTTTCCCATGTGTTTTACCAGGAAACATAGATAGGGCAGCCTAGTAACGTCAGTTCCCTCCTAACCATTCCCAAGCATTCCGAGTGAGTTGGCGATGTCCATTTTGCACTGTGAGTTTATGGTGACCTAACCCTAACCCTAAGTGGAATTTTCCTCCTAGGGGATTTTCCCATGTTTTTTACCAGGAAACATAGATAGGGCAGCCTAGTAACGTCAGTGCCCTCCTAACTATACCCAAGCACTCCGAGTTTTTTGGCGATGTTCATTTTGCTCTACAAGTTCATGGTGATCTAACCCTAACCCTAAGTGGAATTTTCCTCCAATGGGATTTTTCCATGTATTTTACCAGGAAACATAGATAGGGCAGGCTAGAAACCTAAGTGCCCTCCTAACCATACCCAAGCACTCCGAATTTGTTGGCGATGTACATTTTGCTCTACAAGTTCATGGTGAGCTAACCCTAACCCTAAGTGGAATTTTCTTCCAATGGGATTTTCCCATGTATTTTACCAGGAAACATAGATGGGGCAGCCTAGAAACCTTAGTGCCCTCCTAACCATACCCAAGCACTCCGAATTTGTTGGCGATGTCCATTTTGCTCTATGAGTTCATGGTGACCTAACCCTAACCCTAAGTGGAATTTTCCTTCTAGGGGATTTTCCCATGTATTTTACCAGGAAACATAGATAGGGCAACCTAGAAAAGTCAGTTCCCTCCTAACCATACCCAAGCACCCCGAGTTTTTAAACAATGTCCATTTTGCTCTATGAGTTCATGGTGACCTAACCCTAACCCTAAGTGGAATTTTCTTCCCATGGGATTTTCCCATGTGTTTTACCAGGAAACATAGATAGGGCAGCCTAGTAACGTCAGTTCCCTCCTAACCATTACCAAGCATTCCGAGTGTGTTGGCGATGTCCATTTTGCACTGTGAGTTTATGGTGACCTAACCCTAACCCTAAATGGAATTTTCCTCCTATGGGATTTTCCCATGTATTTTACCAGGAAACATAGATAGCGGAGGCTAGAAACGTCAGTGCCCTCCTAACAATACCCAAGCACTCCGAGTTTGTTGGCGATGTTCATTTTGCTCTACGAGTTCATGTTGACCTTACCCCAACCCTAAGTGGAATTTTCCTCCTATAGGATTTTCCCATGTATTTTACCAGGAAACACAGATAGCACAGCCTAAAAAAGTCAGTTCCCTCCTAACCATACCCAAGAACTCCGAGTGTGTTGGCGATGTCCATTTTGCTCCATGACTTCATGGTGACCTCACCCTAACCCTAAGTGGAATTTTCCTCCTATGTGATTATCCCATGTATTTTACCAGGAAACATAGATAGGGCAGGCTAGAAAGGTCAGTGCCCTCCTAACCATACACAAGCACTCCGAGTTTGTTGGCAATGTTCATTTTGCTCTACGAGTTCATGGTTACCTAACCCTAACCCTAAGTGGAATTTTCCTCCTAGGGGATTTTCCCATGTATTTTACCAGGAAACATAGATAGGGCAACCTAGAAAAGTCAGTTCCCTCCTAACCATACCCAAGCACCCCGAGTTTTTGAGAAATGTCCATTTTGCTCTGTGAGTTCATGGTGACCTAACCCTAACCCTAACCCTAAGTGGAATTTTCCTTCTATGGGATTTTCCCATGTATTTTACCAGGAAACATAGATAGGGCAGGCTAGAAACCTAAGTGCCCTCCTAACCATACCCAAGCACTCCGAATTTGTTGGCGATGTCCGTTTTGCTCTATGAGTTCATGCTGACCTAACCCTAACCCTAAGTGGAATTTTCCTCCTATAGGATTTTCCCATGTATTTTACCAGGAAACACA
>NW_015386175.1:1825877-1901658 GCF_001527695.2 Protobothrops mucrosquamatus | reverse complement strand
ATTTTGCTCTATGAGTTCAAGGTAACCTAACCCTAACCCTAAGTGGAATTTTCCTCCTAGGTGATTTCCCCATGTATTTTGTTAGGAAACTTAGATAGGGCAACTTAGAAATGTAAGTGCACTCCTAACCATACCCAAGCAGTCCGAGTGTGTTGGCGATGTCCATTTTGCTCTATGAGTTCATGGTGACCTAACCCTATCCCTAAGTGGAATTTTCCTCCTAGGGGATTTTCCCATGTATTTTACCAGGAAACATAGATAGGGCAGGCTAGAAAGGTCAGTTCCCTCCTAATCAAACCCAAGCACTCCGAGTGTTTTGCCGATGTCCATTTTGCACTGTGAGTTTATGGTGATCTAACCCTAACCCTAAGTGGAATTTTCCTCCTATGGGATTTTCCCATGTATTTTACCAGGAAACATAGATAGCGGAGGCAAGAAACGTCAGTGCCCTCCTAACAATGCCCAAGCACTCCGAGTTTGTTGGCGATGTTCATTTTGCTCTACGAGTTCAAGCTGACCTAACCCCAACCCTAAGTGGAATTTTCGTCCTATAGGATTTTCCCATGTATTTTATCAGGAAACACAGATAGCACAGCCTAAAAAAGTCAGTTCCCTCCTAACCATACCGAAGCACTCCGAGTGTGTTGGCGATGTTCATTTTGCTCTACGAGTTCATGGTGATCTAACCCTAACCCTAAGTGGAATTTTCCTCCCATGGGATTTTCCCATGTATTTTACCAGGAAACATAGATGGGGCAGGTTAGAAAGGTCAGTTCCCTCCTAATCAAACCCAAGCACTCCGAGTGTGTTGGCAATGTTCATTTTGCTCTACAAGTTCATGGTGAGCTAACCCTAACCCTAAGTGGAATTTTCTTCCAACAGGATTTTCCCATGTATTTTACCAGGAAACATAGATGGGGCAGCCTAGAAACCTTAGTGCCCTCCTAACCATACCCAAGCACTCCGAATTTGTTGGCGATGTCCATTTTGCTCTATGAGTTCATGGTGACCTAACCCTAACCCTAAGTGGAATTTTCCTCCTAGGGGATTTTCCCATGTATTTTACCAGGAAACATAGATAGGGCAACCTAGAAATGTCAGTTCCCTCCTAACCATACCCAAGCACCCCGAGTTTTTAAACAATGTTCATTTTGCTCTATTAGTTCATGGTGACCTAACCCTAACCCTAAGTGGAATTTTCTTCCCTTGGAATTTTCCCATGTGTTTTACCAGGAAACATAGATAGGGCAGCCTAGTAACGTCAGTTCCCTCCTAACCATTCCCAAGCATTCCGAGTGTGTTGGCGATGTCCATTTTGCACTGTGAGTTTATGGTGACCTAACCCTAACCCTAAGTGGAATTTTCCTCCTATGGGATTTTCCCATGTATTTTACCAGGAAACATAGATAGCGGAGGCTAGAAACGTCAGTGCCCTCCTAACAATACCCAAGCACTCCGAGTTTGTTGGCGATGTTCATTTTGCTCTATGAGTTCATGTTGACTTTACCCCAGCCTAAGTGGAATTTTCCTCCTATAGGATTTTCCCATGTATTTTACCAGGAAACACAGATAGCACAGCCTAAAAAAGTCAGTTCCCTCCAAACCATACCCAAGCACTCCGAGTGTGTTGGCAATATTCATTTTGCTCTACAAGTTCATGGTGAGCTAACCCTAACCCTAAGTGGAATTTTCTTCCAATAGGATTTTCCCATGTATTTTACCAGGAAACATAGATGGGGCAGCCTAGAAAACTATGTGCCCTCCTAACCATACCCAAGCACTCCGAGTTTTTTGGCGATGTACATTTTGCTCTACGAGTTCATGGTGACCTAACCCTAACCCTAACCCTAAGTGGAATTTTCCTCCTAGGAGATTTTCCCATGTATTTTACCAGGAAACATAGATAGGGCAGCCTAGAAAAGTCAGTTCCCTCCTAACCATACACAAGCACTCCGAGTTTGTTGGCAATGTTCATTTTGCTCTACGAGTTCATGTTTACCTAACCCTAACCCTAAGTGGAATTTTCCTCCTAGGTGATTTCCCCATATATTTTGTTAGGAAACATAGATAGGGCAACTTAGAAATGTAAGTGCACTCCTAACCATACCAAAGCTCTCCAAGTGTGTTGGCATTGTCCATTTTGCTCCATGAGTTCATGGTGACCTAACCCTAATCCTAAGTGGAATTTTCCTCCTATGGGATTATACCATGTATTTTGCCAGGAAACATAGATAGGGCAGCCTAGAAAACTATGTGCCCTCCTAACCATACCCAAGCACTCCGAGTTTTTTGGCGATGTACATTTTGCTCTACGAGTTCATGGTGACCTAACCCTAACCCTAACCCTAAGTGGAATTTTCCTCCTAGGGGATTTTCCCATGTATTTTACCAGGAAACATAGATAGGGCAACCTAGAAAAGTCAGTTCCCTCCTAACCATACCCAAGCACCCCGAGTTTTTGAGCAATGTCCATTTTGCTCTATGAGTTCATGGTGACCTAACTCTAATCCTAACCCTAAGTGGAAATTTCCTCCTAGGGGATTTTCCCATGTATTTTACTAGGAAACATAGATAGGGGAGGCTAGAAAGGTCAGTGCCCTCCTAACCATAACCAAGCACTCCGAGTTTTTTAACGATGTTCATTTTGCTTTATGAGTTCAAGGTGACCTAACCCTAACCCTAAGTTGAATTTTCCTTCAATGGGATTTTCCCATGTATTTTACCAGGAAACACAGATAGCACAGCCTAAAAAAGTCAGTTCCCTCCTAACCATACCCAAGCACTCCGAGTGTGTTGGCGATGTCCATTTTGCTCCATGAGTTCATGGTGACCTAACCCTATCCCTAAGTGGAATTTTCCTCCTATGGGATTTTCCCATGTTTTTTCCAGGAAACATAGATAGGGCAGGCTAGAAAGGTCAGTGCCCTCCTAACTATACCCAAGCACTCCGAGTTTGTTGGCGATGTTCATTTTGCTCTACAAGTTCATGGTGACCTAACCCTAACCCTAAGTGGAATTTTCCTCCTATAGGATTTTCCCATGTATTTTTCCAGGAAACAGAGATAGCACAGCCTAAAAAAGTCAGTTCCTTCCTAACCATACCAAAGCTCTCCGAGTGTGTTGGCATTGTCCATTTTGCTCAATGAGCTCATGGTGACCTAACCCTAATCCTAAGTGGAATTTTCCTCCTATGGGATTATCCCATGTATTTTGCCAGGAAACATAGATAGGGCAGCCTAGAAACCTATGTGCCCTCCTAACCATACCCAAGCACTTCGAGTTTTTTGGCGATGTACATTTTGCTCTACGAGTTCATGGTGACCTAACCCTAACCCTAACCCTAAGTGGAATTTTCCTCCTAGGGGATTTTCCCATGTATTTTACCAGGAAACATAGATAGGGCAACCTAGAAAAGTCAGTTCCCTCCTAACCATACCCAAGCACCTTGAGTTTTTGAGCAATGTCCATTTTGCTCTATGCGTTCATGGTGACCTAACCCTAACCCTAACCCTAAGTGGAAATTTCCTCCTAGGGGATTTTCCCATGTATTTTACTAGGAAACATAGATTGGGCAGGCTAGAAAGGTAAATGCCCTCCTAACCATAACCAAGCACTCCGAGTTTTTTGGCGATGTTCATTTTGCTCTATGAGTTCAAGATGACCTAACCCTAACCCTAAGTTGAATATTCCTCCTATGTGATTATCCCATGTATTTTACCAGGAAACATAGATAGGGCAGGCTAGAAAGGTCAGTGCCCTCCTAACCATACCCAAGCACTCCGAGTTTGTTGGCGATGTTCATTTTGCTCTACAAGTTAATGGTGAGCTAACCCTAACACTAAGTGGAATTTTCCTTCAATGGGATTTTCCCATGTATTTTACCAGGAAACATAGATAGGGCAGCCTAGAAACCTAAGTGCCCTCCTAACCATACCCAAGCACTCCGAATTTGTTGGCGATGTCCATTTTGCTCTATGAGTTTATGCTGACCTAACCCTAACCCTAAGTGGAATTTTCCTCCTATAGGATTTTTCCATGTATTTTACTAGGAAACACAGATAGCACAGCCTAAAAAAGTCAGTTCCCTCCTAACCATACCCAAGCACTCCGAGTGTGTTGGCGATGTCCATTTTGCTCCATGAGTTCATGGTGACCTAACCGTAACCCTAAGTGGAATTTTCCTCCTATGGGATTATCCCATGTATTTTGCCAGGAAACATAGATAGGGCAGCCTAGAATCCTATTTGCCCTCCTAACCATATCCAAGCACTCCGAGTGTGTTGGCATTGTTCATTTTGCTCTACGAGTTCAAGGTGACCTAACCCTAACCCTAAGTGGAATTTTCCTCCTATGTGATTATCCCACGTATTTTACCAGGAAACATAGATAGGGCAGGCTAGAAAGGTCAGTGCCCTCCTGACCATACCCAAGCACTCCGAGTGTGTTGGCAATGTCCATTTTGCTCTATGAGTTCATGGTGATCTAACCCTAACCCTAAGTGGAATTTTCCTCCTAGGGGATTTTCCCATGTATTTTACCAGGAAACATAGATAGGGCAACTTAGAAATGTCAGTTCTCTCCTAACCATACCCAAGCACTCCGAGTGTGTTGGCGATGTTCATTTTGCTCTATGAGTTCAAGTTGACCTAACCCTAACCCTAAGTGGAATTTTCCTCCTAGGGGATTTTCCCATGTATTTTACCAGGAAACATAGATAGGGTAACTTAGAAAAGTCAGTTCCCTCCTAACCATACCCAAGCACTCCGTGTTTGTTGGCGATGTTCATTTTGCTCTACAAGTTCATGGTGAGCTAACCCTAACCCTAAGTGGAATTTTCCTCCTATGGGATTTTCCTATGTATTTTACCAGGAAATATAGTAGGCACAGCCTAAAAAAGTCAGTTCCCTCCTAACCATACCCAAGCACTCCGAGTGTGTTGGCGATGTCCATTTTGCTCCATGAGTTCATGGTGACCTAACCCTAACCCTAAGTGGAATTTTCTTCCTATGTGATTATCCCATGTATTTTACAGGAAACATAGATAGGGCAGGGTAGAAAGGGCAGTTCCCTCCTAACCATACCCAAGCACTCCCAGTTTGTTGGCGATATACATTTTGCTCTACGAGTTCATGGTGACCTAACCCTAACCCTAAGTGGAATTTTCCTCCTAGGGGATTTTCCCATGTTTTTTTTACCAGGAAACAGAGATAGCACAGCCTAGAAAAGTCAGTTCCCTCCTAACCATTCCCAAGCATTCTGAGTGTGTTGGCGATGTTCATTTTGTTCTATGAGTTCATGGTGACCTAACCCTAACCCTAAGTGGAATTTTCCTCCTATATGATTTTCCCATGCATTTTACCAGGAAACGTAAGTGCCCTCCTAACTATACCCAAGCATTGCGAGTTTGTGGGCAATGTCCATTTTGCTCTATGAGTTCATGCTGACCTAACATTTACCCTAAGTGGAATTTTCCTCCTATGGGATTTTCCGATGTATTTTACCAGGAAACATCGATAGGGCACACTAGAAAGGTCAGTGCCCTCCTTACCATATCAAAGTACTCCGAGTTTGTTGGCGATGTTCATTTTGCTCTACGAGTTCATGGTGACCTAACCCTAAGTGGAATTTTCCTCCAATAGGATTTTCCCATATATTTTATCAGGAAAAATAGATAGCGCAGGCTAGAAAGGTCAGTTCCCTCCTGACCATTCCCAAGAATTCCGACTGTATTGGCGAAGTTCATTTTGCTCTATGAGTTTATGGTGACCTAACCCTAACGCTAAGTGGAATTTTCCTCCTATGGGATTATCCCATGTATTTTACCAGGAAACATAGATAGGGCAGGTTAGAAAGGTCAGTGTCCTCCTATCCATACACAAGCACTCCGAGTTTGTTGGCAATGTTCATTTTGCTCTATGAGTTCATGGTGACCTAACCCTAACCCTAAGTGGAATTTTCCTCCTATGTGATTATCCCATGTATTTTACCAGGAAACATAGATAGCGGAGGCTAGAAACATCAGTGCCCTCCTAACAATACCCAAGCACTCCGAGTTTGTTGGCGATGTTCATTTTGCTCTACGAGTTCATGCTGACCTAACCCTAACCCTAAGTGGAATTTTCCTCCTATGTGATTATCCCATGTATTTTACCAGAAAACATAGATAGGGAAGGATTGAAAGGTCAGTGCCCTCCTAACCATACACAAGCACTCCGAGTTTGTTGGCAATGTTCATTTTACTCTACGAGTTCATGGTTACCTAACCCTAACTTTAAGTGAAATTTTCCTCCTAGGTGATTTCCACATGTATTTTGTTAAGAAACATAGATAGGGCAACTTAGAAATGTAAGTGCACTCATAACCATACCCAAGCACTCCGAGTGTGTTGGCGATGTCCATTTTGCTCCATGAGTTCATGGTGACCTAACCCTAACCCTAAGTGGAATTTTGCTCCCATGGGATTTTCCCATGTATTTTATCAGGAAACAGAGATAGCACAGCCTAGAAAAGTCAGTTCCCTCCTAACCATTCCCAAGCACTCCGAGTGTGTTGGCGATGTTCATTTTCTTCTACTAGTTCATGGTGACCTAACCCTAACCCTAAGTGGAATTTTCCTCCTATATTATTTTCCCATGCATTTTACCAGGAAACGTAAGTGCCCTCCTAACCATACCCATGCATTGCGAGTTTGTGGGCAATGTCCACTTTGCTCTATGAATTCATGCTGACCTAACCCTAACCCTAATTGGATTTTTCCTCCTATTGGATTTTCCCATGTATTTTACAAGGAAACATCGATAGGGCACACTAGAAAGGTCAGTGCCCTCCTAACCATATCAAAGTACTCTGAGTTTGTTGGCGACGTTCATTTTGCTCTACGAATTCATGGTGACCTAACCCTAACCCTAAGTGGAATTTTCCTCCAATAGGATTTTCCCATGTATTTTATCAGGAAAAATAGATAGCGCAGGCTAGAAAGGTCAGTGACCTCCTAACCATACACAAGCACTCCGAGTTTGTTGGCAATGTTCATTTTGCTCTACGAGTTCATGGTTACCTAACCCTAACCCTAAGTGGATAACCCTAAATACATGGGATAATCCCATAGGAGGAAAATTCCACTTAGGGTTAGGGTTAGGTCACCATGAACTCATGGAGCAAAATGGACATCGCCAACACACTCAGAGTGCTTGGGTATGGTTAGGAGGGAACTGACTTTTTTAAGCTGTGCTATCTGTGTTTCCTGGTAAAATACATAGGAAAATCCTATAGAAGGAAAATTCCACTTAGGGTTGGGGTTAGTTCAGCATGAACTCGTAGAGCAAAATGAACATCGCCAACAAACTCGGAGTGCTTGGGTATTGTTAGGAGGGCACTGACGTTTCTATCCTCCGTTATCTATGTTTCCTGGTAAAATACATGGGAAAATCCCATAGGAGGAAAATTCTACTTAGGGTTAGGGTTAGGTAACAATAAACTCACAGTGCAAAATGGACATCGCCAACACACTCGGAATGCTTGGGAATGGTTAGGAGGGAACTGACGTTTGTAGGGTGCCCTATCTATGTTTCCTGGTAAAATACATGGGAAAATCCCATGGGAAGAAAATTCCACTTAGGGTTAGGGTTAGATCACCATGAACCCATAGAGCAAAATGGACATCGCCAACACACTCGGAGTGCTTGGGTATGGTCAGGAGGGCACTGACCTTTCAAGCCTGCGCTATCTATTTTCCCTGATAAAATACATGGGAAAATCCTATTGGAGGAAAATTCCACTTAAAGTTAGGGTTAGGGTTAGGTCACCATGAACTCGTAGAGCAAAATGAACATTGCCAACACACTCGGAATGCTTGGGAATGGTTAGGAGGGAACTGACTTTTTTAGGCTACGCTATCTCTGTTTTCTGGTAAAATACATGGGAAAATCCCCTAGGAGGAAAATTCCACTTAGGGTTAGGGTTAGGTCACCATGAACTCATAGAGCAAAATGGACATCGCCAACACACTCGGAGTGCTTGGGTATGGTTAGGAGTGCACTCACATTTCTAAGTTGCCCTATCTATGTTTCCTAACAAAATACATGGGGAAATCACCTAGGAAGAAAATTCCACTTACGGTTAGGGTTAGGTAACCATGAACTCGTAGAGCAAAATGAACATTTCCAACAAACTCGGAGTGCTTGTGTATGGTTAGGAGGGCACTGCCCTTTCTAGCCTGCCCTATCTATGTTTCCTGTAAAATACATGGGATAATCACATAGGAAGAAAATTCCACTTAGGGTTAGGGTATGGTCACCATGAACTCATGGAGCAAAATGGACATCGCCAACACACTCGGAGTGCTTGGGTATGGTTAGGAGGGAAATGACTTTTTTAGGCTGTGCCTACTGTATTTCCTGGTAAAATACATAGGAAAATCCCATAGGAGGAAAATTCCACTTAGGGTTAGGGTTAGCTCACCATGAACTTGTAGAGCAAAATGAACATCGCCAACAAACACGGAGTGCTTGGGTATGGTTAGGAGGGAACTGACTTTTCTAAGTTGCCCTATCTATGTTTCCTGGTAAAATACATGGGAAAATCCCCTAGGAGGAAAATTCCACTTAGGGTTAGGGTTAGGTCACCATGAACTCATAGTGCAAAATGGACATTGCTCAAAAACTCGGGGTACTTGGGTAGGGTTAGGAGGGCACATAGGTTTCTAGGCTGCCCTATCTATGTTTCCTGGAAAAATACATGGGATAATCCCATAGGAGGAAAATTCCACTTAGGGTTAGGGTTAGGTCACCAAAATTCCCTAAGTGGAATTTTCCTCCCATGGGATTTTCCCATGTATTTTGCCAGGAAACATAGATTGGGCAACCTAGAAAAGTCAGTTCCCTCCTAACCATACCCAAGCACCCCAGGTTTTTGAGCAATGTCCATTTTGCTCTATGAGTTCATGGTGACCTAACCCTAACCCTAATCCTAAGTGGAATTTTCCTCCTATGGGATTTTCCCATGTATTTTACCAGGAAACATAGATAGGGCAAGCTAGAAACGTCAGTGCCCTCCCAACCATACCCAAGCACTCCGAGTTTGTTGGCGATGTTCATTTTGCTCTATGAGTTCAAGTTGACCTAACCCTAACCCTAAGTGGAATTTTCCTCCTAGGGGATTTTCCCATGTATTTTACCAGGAAACATAGATAGGGCAACTTAGAAAAGTCAGTTCCCTGCTAACCATACCCAAGCACTCCGTGTTTGTTGGCGATGTTCATTTTGCTCTACAAGTTCATGGTGAGCTAACCCTAACCCTAAGTGGAATTTTCCTCCTATGGGATTTTCCTATGTATTTTACCAGGAAACACAGTAGGCACAGCCTAAAAAAGTCAGTTCCCTCCTAACCATACCCAAGCACTCCGAGTGTGTTGGCGATGTCCATTTTCCTCCATGAGTTCATGGTGATCTAACCCTAACCCTAAGTTGAATTTTCCTCCTATGTGATTATCCCATGTATTTTACAGGAAACATAGATAGGGCAGGCTAGAAAGGTCAGTGCCCTCCTGACCATACCCAAGCACTCCGAGTGTGTTGGCAATGTCCATTTTGCTCTATGAGTTCATGGTGATCTAACCCTAACCCTAAGTGGAATTTTCCTCCTAGGGGATTTTCCCATGTATTTTACCAGGAAACATAGATAGGGCAACTTAGAAATGTCAGTTCTCTCCTAACCATACCCAAGCACTCCGAGTGTGTTGGCGATGTTCATTTTGCTCTATGAGTTCAAGTTGACCTAACCCTAACCCTAAGTGGAATTTTCCTCCTAGGGGATTTTCCCATGTATTTTACCAGGAAACATAGACAGGGCAACTTAGAAAAGTCAGTTCCCTCCTAACCATACCCAAGCACTCCGTGTTTGTTGGCGATGTTCATTTTGCTCTACAAGTTCATGGTGAGCTACCCCTAACCCTAAGTGGAATTTTCCTCCTATGGGATTTTCCTATGTATTTTACCAGGAAACACAATTGGCACAGCCTAAAAAAGTCAGTTCCCTCCTAACCATACCCAAGCACTCCGAGTGTGTTGGCGATGTCCATTTTGCTCCATGAGTTCATGGTGACCTCACCCTAACCCTAAGTGGAATTTTCTTCCTATGTGATTATCCCATGTATTTTACAGGAAACATAGATAGGGCAGGCAGAAAGGCCAGTGCCCTCCTAACCATACACAAGCATTCCGAGTGTGTTGGCAATGTTCATTTTGCTCTACGAGTTCATGGTGACCTAACCCTAACCCTAACCCTAAGTGGAATTTTCCTCCTATGTGATTATCCCATGTATTTTACCAGGAAACATAGATAGGGCAGGCTAGAAAGGTCAGTTCCCTCCTAACCATACACAAGCACTCCGAGTTTGTTGCCAATTTTCATTTTACTCTACGAGTTCATGGTTACCTAACCCTAACTTTAAGTGGAATTTTCCTCCTAGGTGATTTCCCCATGTATTTTGTTAGGAAACATAGATAGGGCAACTTAGAAATGTAAGTGCACTCCTTACGATACCCAAGCACTCCGAGTGTGTTGGCGATGTCCATTTTGCTCTATGAGTTCATGGTGACCTAACCCTAACCCTAAGTGGAATTTTCCTCCTATGGGATTATCCCATGTATTTAGGGTTATCCACTTAGGGTTAGGGTTAGGTAACCATGAACTCGTAGAGGAAAATGAACATTGCCAACAAACTCGGAGTGCTTGTTAGGAGGGCACTGAACTTTCTAGCCTGCCCTATCTCTGTTTCCTGGTAAAATACATGGGATAATCACATAGGAGGAAAATTAGGGTTAGGTCACCATGAACTTGTAGAGCAAAATGAACATCGCCAAAAAACTCGGAGTTCTTGGGTATGGTTAGGAGGGCGCTGAGCTTTCTAGCCTGCCCTATCTGTGTTTCCTGGTAAAATACAAGGGAAAATCCCCTAGGAGGAAAATTCCACTTAGGGTTAGGTTTAGGGTTAGGTCACCATGAACTCATAGAGCAAAATGGACATTGCTCACAATCTCGGGGTACTTGGGTATGGTTAGGAGGGAACTGACTTTTCTAGGTTGCCCTATCTATGTTTCCTGGTAAAATACATGGGAAAATCCCCTAGGTGGAAAATTCCACTTAGGGTTAGGGTTAGGTCAAAATGTATATCGCCAACAAACTGGGAGTGCTTGGGTATGGTTAGGAGGGAACTGACTTTTTTAGGCTTTGCTATCTGTGTTTCCTGGTAAAATACATGGGAAAATCCTATAGGAGGAAAATTCCACTTAGGGTTAGGGTTAGGTCAGCATGAACTCATAGAGCAAAATGGACATCGCCAAGAAATTCGGAGTGCTTGGGTATGGTTAGGAGGGCACTAAGGTTTCTAGGCTGCCCTATCTATGTTTCCTGGTAAAATACATGGGAAAATCCCATTGGAAGAAAATTCCACTTAGGGTTAAGGTTAGGGTTAGGTCACCATGAACTCACAGAGCAAAATGGACATTGCTCACAATCTCAGGGTACTTGGGTATGGTTACGAGGGAACTGACTTTTCTAGGTTGCCCTATCTATGTTTCCTGGTAAAATACATGGGAAAATCCCCTAGGTGGAAAATTCCACTTAGGGTTAGGGTTAGGTCAAAATGGACATCGCCAACACACTCGGAGTGCTTTGGTATGGTTAGGAGGGAACTGACTTTTTTAGGCTGTGCTATCTATGTTTCCTGGTAAAATACATGGGATAATCACATAGGAGTAAAATTCCACTTAGGGTTAGGGTTAGGTCACCATAAACTCATAGAGCAAAATGAACATCGCCAACACACTCGGAATGCTTGGGAATGGTTAGGAGGGAACTGACTTTTGTAGGCTGCCCGATCTATGTTTCCTGGTAAAATACATGGGAAAATCCCATGGGAGGAAAATTCCACTTAGGGTTAGGGTTAGATCACCATGAACTCATAGAGCAAAATGGACATCGCCAACACACTCGGAGTGCTTGGGTATGGTTAGGAGGGAACTGACTTTTCTAGGCTGCCCTATCTATGTTTCCTGGTAAAATACATGGGAAAATCCCATTGGAAGAAAATTCCACTTAGGGTTAGGGTTAGGTCACCATGAACTTATAGAGCAAAATGAACATTGCCAACACACTCGGAGTGCTTGGGTTTGATTAGGAGGGAACTGACCTTTCTAGCCTGCCCTATCTATGTTTCCTGGTAAAATACATGGGATAATCCCATAGGAGGAAAATTCCACTTAGGGTTAGGGTTAGGTAACTATGAACTCATAGAGCAAAATGGACATTGTCAACAAACTCGGAGTGCTTGTGTATGGTTAGGAGGACACTGACCTTTCTAGCCTGCCCTATCTATGTTTCCTGGTAAAATACATGGGATAATCCCATAGGAGGAAAATTCCACTTAGGGTTAGGGTTAGGTCACCATGAACTCATGGAGCAAAATGGACATCGCCAACACACTCGGAGTGCTTTGGTATGGTTAGGAGGGAACTGACTTTTCTAGGCTGTGCTATCTCTGTTTCCTGGTAAAATACATGGGAAAATCCTATAGGAGGAAAATTCCACTTAGGGTTAGGGTTAGGTCACCATGAACTCATAGAGCAAAATGAACATCGCCAACAAACTCGGAGTGCTTGGGTATTGTTAGGAGGGCACTGATGTTTCTAGCCTCCGCTATCTATGTTTCCTGGTAAAATACATGGGATAATCACATAGGAGGAAAATTCCACTTAGGGTTAGGGTTAGGTAACTATGAACTCATAGAGCAAAATGAACATTGTCAACAAACTCGGAGTGCTTGTGTATGGTTAAGAGGACACTGACCTTTCTAGCCTGCCCTATCTATGTTTCCTGGTAAAATACATGGGATAATCACATAGGAGGAAAATTCCACTTAGGGTTAGGGTTAGGTCACCATAAACTCATAGAGCAAAATGAACATCGCCAACACACTCGGAATGCTTGGGAATGGTTAGGAGGGAACTGACTTTTCTAGGCTGCCCGATCTATGTTTCCTGGTAAAATACATGGGAAAATCCCATGGGAGGAAAATTCCACTTAGGGTTAGGGTTAGATCACCATGATTTTCCCATGTATTTTATCAGGAAACAGAGATAGCACAGCCTAGAAAGGTCAGTGCCCTCCTAACCATACCCAAGCATTGCGAGTTTGTGGGCAATGTCCATTTTGCTCTATGAGTTCATGCTGACATAACCCTAACCCTAAGTAGAATTTTCCTCCAATGTATTTTACCAGGAAACATAGGGCAGGCTAGAAACGTAAGTGCCCTCCTAACCATATCCAAGTACTCCAAATTTGTGGGCAATGTCCATTTTGATCTCCGAGTTCATGGTGACGTATCCCTAACTCTAAATGAATTTTTTTTCCAGTGGCACTTTCCAATGTATTTTACCAGGAAACATAGATAGGGTAGCCTAGAAAAGTCTGTGTCCTCCTAACCATACCCAAGAACTCCGAGTTTGTGAGCGATGTCATTTTTGCTCTTTGAGTTCATGGTAACCTAACCCTAAGTGGAATGTTCCTCCTATGGAAACTCAAAACATGGTATTTCCTTTTGACAGGTCATTATGATTAGTAAAAATTTGGAAGAAAATCATTCTTTTTTCTTTCCTCCCCTCCAGGATGAAAAGGAAGAGGAGGGGTAAATGTTGAAATGCCTGTATGAAGCTTTCATTACCTTTGGTGCTTTGATTTCTCTGTTGTTATTTTTTTCTACCTAAAAAGTACACTCAATAAAAGTAATAACATTTGTACTCCTTTTTGCCATTTACTCTTAATGGAAACTAGCAAACGTAGCTTTAAATGTCTCTACTATGGAAACACATTGTAATTCTCAATCTGAAAGGGACAAAAAATAAAAATAAGCTGTAATTAGTCAATTGGTCATAAATCATCCACATTGAATATACACCTCATAAAGTCCACATTCATATGCATACAAAATAGGAAAATAAGCTCTTTTCTAGAACTTCTGAGTTGTGGTGGAGTGGGAGAAAAGAGTGGTCTGAATATGAGTCCGCAATGTGATTACAATTCGTCTAGCAGCTCTTCTATTCACCAGAGCAAAGAGGCCATAAATCATGGCTTACAAAACATAGTGTTGCATTCACACAACATACTCAGCTACAACCATACAAATCATATAATTAGTTTAGGGTAATACATAAACCCAGTCATAGATTTAGTCAGTGCTTTTTTTGTAAAAAAAAAAAAAAAAAAAAAAAAAGGTGCCTGAACTCACACACGTCATACAACCCGCCTTGCCTACCCTACAAGGTTCCATCCAAAAAAGGTGCCGGAACTCCGTCCTGGGCATTTTATGACAAGAAAAGCCCTGGATTTAGTTAGCCCTTAATGACTAATGCTTACCCTTATCTCTGCTTCATTATGTACTTCTTGGCTTGTGGCAAACTGTAATTTATTGTCACATTCAAACCGGAAGTCTGCAAATTGGGCTTGCCCTCTAAACTGTAACCACAAGCCATTTGAATTTGATTTGCCCCCTTACCGATTCCCACCAATTGTACATCGTATTATTCTTTCCAGAGCCGATTCTCTCAACAGGTAGAATAACAGCTTTTGAAAGCAGAATGGCTGCTAGTTACCCTTTCCCCCACCCGCACCCCGAGCCCCCTAAATTTATCTTGGATTCTGCTGGTTGGTGATGTGGAGCTGGTGAATCTTTCTCCCCATGAGAGATAGAAAAATGCTTAGTTATTATTTTTGTATTATTTTCTTTGTATTATTACTGTATTTAATCTCCTTTAAGGAGAGCACAGCTTCAGACAATGAGAAGAGAAAGATAATCTCTATTTTTCTCTAGGACTGAATGACAGGGGCAATGGGGAGAGGAGTAACTTGGCAATCTATATAGTGTCCATCTGTTGCTTTATAAATGTTACCCTGAAAGATTGACATGTAAAGTTCTGATAGATGATTATGGTTCCCAGTAGATAGGTTTTCTTTTCAGCATTATAGACCCTTTTTTCCAAGGAGGAGGAGTAAAATTTCTTTTTGTTTTGACCACAGAAAATGAGAAGCTGGGGACACAGTAATTATCTTCTCCTTTTCCCAGTGTGCTAATTCATTACATAACCATTCACAGGTCTATCTATCACAATATCAACAGTACTTGGGGAGACACAATATCTTTCCCTATACTCTACAGGTTTTTAAAGGTTCCACATCATCATTACCTTATTAAAGCATCTGGGCCATCTGTACTTTTATATTTATTGTTTCCAAAATGATAGGAAAACACCCTTTTCTTGAAGGACAAGGTAATGTTTGAACATCCTCACTCTACCACCCATAAAATATACTAGGAGGGGAACTACTCCCAACCAGCACCCTGGCTAGGAGTAATGATAATTGCAATTTAATATTGTATAAAATCCCACAGTGGAGGCATTGGAGTGACAACCATTCCACTTATCAAGCAAGTAACTAAGCACAGGGGGTGGCGCGAGTGTGCGCATGATGCTCGGGGTGGGCCTAGCGCCCGTATGATGCTTGGGGCAGGCCTAGTGCCCACGTGACACTCAGGCCGTGGATATTGTCCACGCAATGCTCAGGGCAGCGCTAGCGTGAGTGGGGAAGAGTGTGCACACACATGCCCACACTGGCCAGCCATTCACGCATCCCGGTAGTGGGCTAAGACCCACAGGTTGGAGACCCCTGCCTTAGATTATATCATCTACACTTATCTGTCAGATGCTGTCAAATTCTTGTGGAAAACGAAAGAACTCTTACGAATTCCAGAGGGGTTTAGCAGAGAAGTTTATTTGCGCAGGTTCAGAAGCACAATGGAGACAGGCAATTCTGAACAAGGAGGGCGGGATTAGACTTCAGTTTTATACTATCCTTCTTTTAGGAACAAAGGACTACACATGGTAATACACATTGTAATACATTAGGATCGTTTCTCACGGGCATACAATGGTAGGTTTTGCTACATACAAAGTATCCATGTGCAAAGCGCATTTGGTTAGTCACATATTACTGACACAGAACTTTCCCAGTGAATTTTCCCAGTGATTATGCATTACATCATTATTCTAGCAATTATGCAGACAAATCATTATTCCAGCAATTGTTCATTTTACTACATTAAGACTGCCATGTTGCCTCATCAGGTATCCATTTCTTGCTCTATATTTCTTTTCCCTGAATTAGCATAAATTGAGGGGATTCCCACTGGGGCAGTTGGACTAGGATAACGAGACTTAGGTTCAGCCATGGAAACTCAAACACAGATCTCTCTGTCCATCCTATCTCAACCTGAGAGAAAAATCAGAATTATATGTATATAACTTAAACTCCTAGAGCCGGGATTTGCAAATGAAACTATTATCAACCATATGATGAATGTTTTTTATGTATTTCTCCATAGCATCCTGTTTCCACAACCACAAAAAAAGTACAAATATGAAATACAATGAATGGGGATTTCACTGACCTGGGGATCCATTTGCCCCTGGCTCCTTATCACTCAGGAAATTTTATTGAAGGACATTCATGACCAGCAAGTTTGCACTAACAGATATTGTTGTTATGCCAAGAGGTACATAAAATAATTCAAATTCAAAATAATAATATAAACTTATTTTTAGATTACATTTTGGGTACAAAATCTATTTTAAAAAGCCTTTTAATTAGAGGAAATGTACATATATGCCATCATAATAATTTTATTTGCCCAAAAGTGTGAACTCCCATGCTCTTAAGACAAAAAAAAAAATAAAAAAAAATAGAGAGGGGAGTCTTGGCTTCACTGGATGTTCCCTGCATTTCCAAATATGTATTCAATGAAGAGAGTCTGAGAAACAATGTCTCAAAGGAAAAACATACATAATGAAATTATTCTTAATGAACAAAGGACTCTTTATGTTATTTGAAATGCGGCCATTTTGTTTTCCCATTATTACAGACCTTCAACAGTTCTTGCTCAGGACTCTTCAGACATTTTGTGATAAATAATAAATGTACTTGTGAGACTCTGGGAACCACTATGTTATAGGACAGAAGCTACCAATTCACCCATAGAAACTGAGGTTGTGGCCTCCCTTGCCCTCAACTTCCTTGTTTGCATAAGTTGTTTCTGATCCAAGTACTCATATGTTAATTGGCTAGTAAAACTACTTAGAAAGGACTAAAAGCCTCACATTTTTAAACTCGCAGTCAGTCTTGATTCTGGATATTCTGGCAGGCCTAGGTCTTTTTCCCATTAGTAATGTACAGGTAGTTCTAGACTTACGACAATTGAACCCAACATTTCTGTTGCTAAGCAAAGCAGTTGTTAAGTGAGATTTGCCCCATTTTATCTTTTGCCAAAGTTGTTATGAGAATCACTGAAGTTGTTAAGTGAACCATTCGGTCATTAAGCAAATCTGCCTTCCCCCATTGACTTTGCTTGTTGGAAGCTGGCTGGGAAGGTTACAAATAGTGATCACATGATCCCAGGACAGTGCAACTGTCATAAATATGCGCCAGTTGCCAAGGTCCGAATTTTGAGCATGTAATCGGGGAATGCTGTAACAGTTGTAATTGTGAAAACTGGTCAAGTTATTTTTTTCAGTGTTGTCATAACTTTGAATGGTCACTAAATGAATGGTTGTAAGTTGAGGACTACCTGTACTATTGTCTCCATTCTGCGTATTAACACAGTCCCAGTAATCATTCACTGAGCTGCACATTCAACTAAGATATAAATTACAGTATTCATATATTATTAGCACAGCAATCCTTGGATGCTGACACTGTAAACTAGTAGAGAAGAAACAGCCCTAGGGAGAATTCAGGGAGGGGCAGACTCCAGAATCTGGGAAATATAAAACAAAACAACTCCCCCTCCTTAAAATATTAAAATATCTGGAAGCTCAGAAGTTCATTAAAGGCTCTTTCACTCTTCAACTCTATTTTAGACAGTACTTTGCCGTTTTGGAAGCACGCATCATTCCCTGACTTTGCTACAAGTCATACAGGGTGGAACTGTAATTCCCTAAATTTCTACAGGTAGTCCTCAACTTATGACCAAAACTGAGCCCAAAATTTATGTTGCTAAGTGAAAAAAATGTTTTGCCCCCATTTTACAACGTTTCTTGTCATATTTGTAAGTGAATCGTGGCAGTTGTTAAATTAGTAACATGGTTGTTAAGTGAATCTGGTTTTCCCCTTGACTTTGCTTGTCAGAAGGTTGCAAAAGGGGATCAATCACATGATCCAGCACAATGAGAGTCAGCTGTCAAGCATCCAAATGTGAATCACATGACCATGGGGATGCTGCAACAGTCATAAAAATGGTTGTAAGTCATTTTTTTCATTGCCATTGTCACTTCAAACAGTGACTAAACTGTTGCAAGTCGAGGACTACCTATATATCCTTCCGATCCCAAACATTTAGATAACTGCAAGAGAGAATGCAGCTGACAAACGAATGGGCGATTGAAGCCATTCATCTTTTTAGCGCCGATTACAAAAGAAAGAGCCCCCACCCGTAATCCCATCCCTTCACCGGAATCTTCCTCCGGATTAAGTGGGAAATAAGGGCGCCCGGCTAAGAGTTAAGAAACTAATTATGTTATCGATGGCACCGGCAAGTCTTCCGCTCTTCGGCTCCTGCACTACAAAAATCGCGCCTCGGCTGTCGGGCGCGCATTCTCCCGGCTCAGCCAGGCGACCTCCGCCTTTCCTTCCACGCCGGCCGGCAGGGAGCGACGGAGAGCCGCGGAAGCCCCAACTCAGCCAATGGTGCGCCACCGAATCAACTGGAGGAAGCTTCCCGCGCCCCCGGTTGTTTGTGTACAGTTTGGAAAGATCTCCAGGGGACTCGAAACACCAGGAGGCAGGCGAGGAGAGGCGGCGGCCGGCCACAAGCAGGTCCCTGCACGCCGGTCCCAGATGGAGAGCGGCGGAAGCGGCGGCGGCGCCCTCAGAGGGGAGACCCAGCCCGGGCGCCCGCTTGCCAGCTGTCTACCCAAAGGGACGGGGGCGTAATTGGGTTAGGGGATTCCAGTACCCGTTGAATGGCGGCGCCCAAACACCTGTCATTGGTTTCGCGGGGAGATTTAACCTAGCTCAGAGCAGAACCCGCGCATAACGAGATCCAAGAGTCCCGTGAATCCGGCCGTGCGCGGGGGATCCACACGTGCTGTAGCTTCGCTTGCCCGAGCCCGGCTTATCGGGCGACCCTGTTACCATCATGAAGGAGACGAGAGAGTCCAAGGATCAGCAGCTCACGGTGAGTGGAAGTGACTTCTCGCCTCTTTCGGGAAGCAAAGTTAGGGGGCCTGGAGGGTGAGATCCAAAAGGGTCGGACTCTTAACTCCCAGGATTCCCAGCCAGCATTACCAATAAAAGCAAGAAACTGGCGGCGCTTGAGAAACAGAGCCTGCAAAGCCTTTGCGGAACTATTAGAAATTGGAGAGGAACATTTAATGGTTTTTTGTTAAAACTGTTCATCCTTCCCTTCTAGTGGCCAGAAGAAATGGGATTATGTGATGTGTTTGTCAATAAGTACACGAAATATGAGAGTAGATGGTTATAAGACTATTCTGGATATAAGGGACCTGTCCCAACTCAAGAGGGATCTGGCCTTACCTGTTTCCATCAACATATTCTGTCCCATAGATTGGAAGAGCAATATACATAAAATTCAATTAAATCTTATGCTGTAGAGTGAAGTGCACCAATAATACCCAACTCAAGAGACCAATACTGGCATTTTCTCCATATTGTGATATTTTGTTACCTAGATACAGTTGTTTGGATTTTATTGGCTAATCAATGCTCTCTGTCACTACTGTCAAAGAAAATGGGACTCGGTGGCGCTCAGCTTCTTCGTTTTAAAGTTTTCCCTAGCTGGGCCCTTCAAAAATAGTGGGTGTTTTCTGATCATAATTCTGTGTTCATTGAATGTATATTATAAGCACAATGTTAATTGTACAATTTTATCTTTATAAATTGATGCTCAGATAAGAAAGGGCTGGTCAGATTCAATGTTGCTATCTTATACAGTTTATTATTTTTGCATTTTTAGTACATATAGTTGAACAATATGAAGAAAAATAAAACAGATTTCCACTCCCTGGAACTTTCAGTGTAAAATAAAGCAGTTATGGGAGGCAGCAGAATCCAATAGAAATATGAATGGAAGGGATGTGTAGTTAGCCTTGATTGCTCACTAGAGTAAAAAAAAGAAGTATAAATTGGAAATAGCGATCACTTGCTGAGAATGTATATAGCTTTTTCAAACATGGTTTATAAGCTGTGTTGCACAATTTAAACCACTCAGTGACCATTTAATGAAAGTTGTATGCAAATATTACACATTAATGTGCAATTAAACATTCAGTGCAAGGACAACATTTGTAAAGCTATTTTGAAAATATATTGTATTGAAATAGAAATCTATTGTACTGGAGCATTAGAAGTGATTTCTTTTGTCATCAGTGCTATGATTGGAGGGTGGGTGGAGAAAAGTATATGAAATAGATTGCAAAAATTAAAGAAGACTCCTTAAAGAATAATTTCAGAGCTGCCAAGGTACTTGTACAACAAGAAAGAAATCTTCCTTGGAGAATGAACCCATCATATAAATTTTGCCTCGCTTCACAAGGAATAGTTTAATTGTCTCTGAAATCAACAGTGCCATGGGATGTGTATCTGACCCCCTCACTGCAATTTTTGAACAACTCTGAACAGATATTATAGAATTGCCAATGGTGAGCGAAATTAATAGTTGTGGTTTAGCAAATTTTGGATGATGGCCCAAAGTTCCCAGTTTCTAGTCAAGCAATATGAGGAACAGAAAGCAAGATGTTTTTCATGGATCCAGATCCTGTGTTAAAATTCATCTCAGGGTAACAGATGAAGCCCTGCTGATAGGACGAGGGAGCTGTGCATTGGAGTTCACCCCTTTGTTGTCTGTATGGGAAACAGTGAACTGAAGTCACTAAATCTTTGGAGGCTTTAGAGATTGAATGGAATGAATCTCATAGGCTGACGTGGCTGTAGCTGGATATGTTGTTCCAGAAATGCTGCTGTCCAGGTGGTGTTTCCTTTCCTCCCAAGGAAAAAGCTTCTCATTGTCTGTTTGCGGCTACCTGCCAGGGCCTCAGAGAGACACAGATGATTTTTCTCTCTGTAGTGATAGACAGACTCAGGTGAGGCACACTGGGCAGGGAAGAACTTGGGAGTTGAAGAAACTCTGCTTACACTTGGGCCTTGGATGGCCAGGGCACGGAGATTGAGGATTTCCATGCAGGTGCTCATTTTTGTCTCTGTTGTTCTTTGGCTATTTCACGAATAGTGAGATACTTCAGTCACTCACCCATCTTCTTGTATTTTAGGTGGCACTTCGCATACGGCCAATCAGCATGGCAGAGCTGGAAGAAGGAGCCACACTCATTGCTCACAAAGTGGATGACCAGGTATTGTGAGAACCCTTTCTGGTAAATGGGTAGAATTTAGTTGAGCCTCATTTTATGAGCTGATCTTTGAAGCTAGGATTAAAATGAATTTCTGGAAATGTTCCCTCCTCACACATGAGGGAGAAACACATTTCATTTGTTTAAAAATTCACATCAATGCAGTATGATGCAAGTCTGAAGTTCTGGTTCAGATTTTAAAAGGAACCGGTAGCGAGGGGAGACATTACGAATGAACATAAACCAAGTTTGTTGGGTCAGCACCCTCTGATCGGAATCGCAGAGATGAGAAAAGAAAAGGTATTCTAACCACAGAAGTTATTCTATTCAGAGCTCAGAGTTACTGTCTAGATTTTTTTTTTATTTGCCACTGTCTATGCTGTCAAGGCTTAATAGAGTAAAGTCCAAAAGCTGATAGTAGGTTTGCCTATCTCAGCATATACACAAAAATAAAAATGCCTTTATTATAGATCTCTGACTATGCATCCACCTAACCTGCTGCTGTGTACTCGGATTGGCAGCAACCAGGTCTCAGGCAAATAAAAGGCAGCATATAAAGGATAAAAGTTTATTCTTTGAACTGGAGTTTGAAGGAAATAACTTGCCATCTGTAACTTTCAGAAAGCTTACTTTTTTTGCAAGTGATATGTTTTATGTAGCTTTCCTCTTTAGCTCTGGCTGGCTGTCAAGCTTGTTTGAAGTTCTTCAGAGCATGGATGTTAAAGGCTGATTCCCACTTTCTTCAAAAACTGAACTTGGCTAGTTGAGGTTCTTCTTGGCCACCAAAGCTCTCGGAAATATATCTTATTAGCATCTGCTAAGTAGCCTTGCTCGGTTCCCATTTGCTGAAGTCAGGAGGGAAATTAGTATGTTGATTAAAAGGATATATTTTCTCTTCTCTTGAGAACTAATGAGAAGAGTTGACTATGATTGACCCAACAAGTCTGACTCCTGAGACCGAGACAGTCTCCTGTGGGAGCCATGATGTTGTATTTATATGCTATATTTGTTAGGGTTGAGAAATTACATCAGAGCTGAGCTTTTGTGACATAGTTTTTGCAGGTTTGGGGATATGAGTTTTGTAAGCGCACTTTGTATTTAGTGTACTGAACTGATAGTCAGACAAGCCCATTGTGGGTGTGCCATGGTATGCTGATTCTAAATCTCTTAAAAACTAGTTTTAACTGCCACTGTTGGACCTTATCAGATCATGGATCAATCTTTTTTAATCTCTTGGAATCTGTTGCTTTCCCTCTCCTCCATATCTAGCAAGCTAAATGTGGGGGTTTTGACCCAATATTTAGGGAGGAGGGACAAGCTGAATCCCAGTTACCATGAAGAGGGAAAATTAGACTAAACTATAGATTTTAATGATTGAGATTAAATTGTAGATTTTGTTTGAGATATACATTTTTGGCTGGTTTTGTAGGTGCAGTAATAGATTAAAACAAAGAATATTGCGTATGCTGATTGAGTTCCTTGTAGAAGAGAAAGTGAGTTAAGCAGTTGAACTAAAGCTTGTCATTTAAGAGTGAGGGTAGTTTTCTGATACATTTTCCACTGCAGAGGGCCAGAGCATTTTAATAATCTACTGCTAAGATTTACAGCTCAAAACTATGTGATTAAATTTCTGGCTCATAGAGGCAACATGTCATGTTATATAGTCTTACTACAAATATATACATAAAATAACCAGAAATAGAATGGAATTAAGCAAAGGGAGCATTTTAAAAATCTAAAAGATACCAATAAAAGTACCAGTTTCTCCAAACAGACCAGACCTTTCTATACTCTTAGTTAGGCAATCTGTTAATTAGGAAAGTAGATGAATAAAAACAACAAAAATAAACAGTAGATTAAATAAAAATGCTGGCAATTGAAAAAAATAAAAATTGCACAGATGCGTTAGATGACTCAAATTTAATGCTTTCAGAAGATAGCTAACTGCAGTTAGCAAGATGCAGAATAATATAATGCTATATTTTATCATTTTCCAAACTTAAGATTTATGACTAGTGCAAATGATCAGTCATCAAAAAGGCAGCTGTTCTAAATGACATCATCCAGATATTTTATTTATTCATAATGAAACTACCACAGGAGAAATTAAAGATGGAGAATTGCCATGAAGTTTCAGTTCTAGAGAATCAGAAAAAATACAGTTTTAAAATTAATTGGCATGTTTATAACTTGCTTTCAGCCACATTGATGTATTCAAGAGTTTTTTTTAAATCAGAACATTGCAGAATATTCTAATTAGTTATAGCTTCCCATTGTACGTCCACACTGTTTGCCTAAGATGAAACAGATAAGTATGGGCTATCATGGAAATAATTAGCAAAACTGATGGTTGTGAGGTAGCCCAAAGTTTGGGGCAAGTCTGAAAGTAATGAATCAAGGATAAATTGATATCTTAGCAGGCAAATATCTAACAATTCCTCCAAGATATTCAATTATTGTGCCTTACAGTACTATTTCCTTGGCTCTTTGACCAGTGTATGTGGAGGAGGGGAGGGAGTTTCTGTGACAACATTATGAAAGGAAACCATGTAGATCTTTGTTGTTGTTTTAAGAACAGGAGCATGTAGTTAAAAAAAAGAGGCAAATTTGAATTGATTACTATAGTTATTTGTGTACCCCTATTAATACAGTGTGACGGGGTCGCTTCTTATTTCTTAAAACTAAGGTTGTCATGGAGACAGCTTTCTCACTGCCCCATCCAGCTGAGGACAATGCTTTATGGACCATGCCAGCAAATTGTTTACAGGAGTGATTTGTCGTCATGACAATAAGGTATTGGATTCAAAACAGGGTTGGTATTAAGCAGTAAGAAGGAACAACATCAGAATTGCTTCCGGGCATGATAGCAGGAGTAGATATACAACCACATCCCTGTCTGGAGCTGAAGTGCATTTCCTCAAGACTAATGCCTTTTAGTCTGGCCATGAGCCAGGACTTCATTTTAATCAGTAGTAATTTTCAGGGCCACAAAGTAAAAGTTACCAAGCAGTCTTTGTTGGTGCTTGCCAGCTTCATTCCAAGGTGTCAGAACACATTTAACACTATATCTACAGTAGAAATGATTTCCAGTCAAGTGGTATCAGATTCCCTTTTCCAAATTAAGAAAATATGTTGGGCGTTCCTCAGCTTGGTCTTTCTGTTGCTTATTTTATTACTATATCCACATAAAAAGAAGAATTAGTCCTGTTCAGTTTATGATTTTTTAATGTGCACATTGCCCTCAAGATTAACAATTTGCTCAACTTTTATATGCATTGGTATCCATGAACATGCATAAGTCTTTTTGTATTCATTTTTATATATGCAAAATGCCTTATTCCATACTTTGTTTAATTTTGGTAGACAATTGTCCATAATCTGAGCCATTTGATTAAAATACTTTTTAATCAAAGAATGAAATCACACCAATTGAAGAAGTATAAATACCAAAGAATAATTGTACATTAGTTTTAGAAGCACAAACTATATCAGTTAATAAGAAAATACAAACCTAACGAATTATTTTCCCCATCCCTAATAGCAGAAAAGATGCCCAAATTCTAATGTGCAAATACATTTACTTTCAGGTATAAGAGTAAGAATTATTCAGGTAAGTAGGAGGCTATCTAGGGTTGTGGAATTCCACATTTTGATCCTTTGTTAACTTAATGCTTTGAAAATTAAGTTATTAATCACTAAATGTTTTTTAAATATTTTATATTAATGAATAAAATGTTGAAATTATTTTACTCAATAGAAAAAATACTTCCAACTTATTTAGAATTTTCTGTAATGATCTTAGTTTTAGCTGAGATGGACTTGTATTTGTTTGCAAATCAAATTATTCCAGAAAATTGAGGAGCAGCCTTGGTGTCTATCTGCCCAATAAAAAACATAGCTGAGACTCTATAAATCTGTCTGAAGCATTTGCCTCTTCCTAGATTGTACGATCAGTTAGAAAATCTGATGGATCAACTTCAAACAGACAGATCTGCTCCATTTTCATACCTTTGGGCAAAATATCCCATCCTTCAGAGATCGGTAAAATGAGGACCCAGATTGTTGGGGGCAATATGCTGACTTTGTAAACCACTTAGAGAGGGATGTAAAGCACTGTGAAGCGGTATATAAGTTTAAGTGCTATTGCTATTGATGAGAAGACTGCATTGCTAGAATGCAATATAAAATCTATGTCACAAATATTGTGAAGTATCAATTATGTAACCTGTATATGTAGGTGTGTGTGTAAATTTTAGTATATTAAGATTAATCAGTAATTATATAATCTACAAATATATAGTCTGCTTGGTTTTGAAAAGTTGTTTCTATGGCTTAAAAGCTGCACCAGATTTTTGAAGTTTGCAGATTGCATATGGAATCTTTGGTTTCACATAGTTGTCAGCTACAACTTATGGGGCAAGAGACATTGCAGTGTAAATGAGCTGGAGGGGGGGGGACAGAAGTAGTTGCATGAATCCTTTGCTTCATATTATTTATTGTCTGCTACAATATCCTTACTATTTATATTAGAGAATTGTCCTGAGAATTGAATTACATGCAGTGAATAGAAATTAAGTTATTCTACTTTCTCTATGTACAGTCAATTATTATTAAGCCTTCACATGAAAAGATCAGTTTCTCAACCCCTCAAGCCTTTCTTTGGTTCCTTTCTACTGTTTGTTTTTGAAATGCAGGTGCCCTACCTGTTTGAGTGTTTAGCAATATATTCCCTGCCAAAGATGCTTTCTCTCTTTTTTTCCCCATTTAATCATGTCAAATTCTCCGAGACTGCCTGAAGAACTCTGCAGTTTTCTTGGCAAGGTTTTTCAGAATGGTTTGCCGTTGCATGCTTCCTAGGGATGAGAGAAAATGACCAGCTCAAGATCACCTTAGGTGGCTTCATGCCTAAGGTGGGGCTAGAATTCCCAGTCTCCCAGTTTCCAGCCTGATGCCTTAACCACTGCCATAAACTGGCTCTTACTTCTCTTTAATGGAGCCTTTTATTCATTACAAAGAAGTGCATTATTTCTTTTCATGCAGCAGTGTTGCTCTTGAAATCCTGTCCTTGGCACACCTGTGGTGACAGAATGAAATGAATCTCATGGAACAATGTTTAGCTTCAGATGAAAACTAAAGCAGCCTTGGGTCCCTTTATCAAGAACAACTCTCTCCTTTCCCTTTTATAGTCAGTTTGTGCAATTCCATCTGTCCTGTTCCAATGGTCAAGGGAGAGGGACCAATTGTACTGTATAATAATATCTGGTTGGGATTTTCAGCCATTCTCTAAAACTCAGCTGGGCTGCTTAGCAGCATGTTTTTGTGGGGCTTGGGGACTCAAAAAGAAATCTGGTAGCTGTAAGTTATCTATTACCGTCTTTGTAGCACAAAACCTATAACAAGAGGTATTCAGCCCAGCCAAATGTTTAAGCTCCCTCCTTTAACATATATTAATTCATTCATACTTTAAATCAGGTGATGGTTATTGAAATGCTATTTAGTAGCTCTTAGTGTAAATAAGGTGGAGCTTTTGACTATTTAAATTGATTATTTCTCTTTGTTGACTATAGCAGTTATTAGGCTATAAAATATTGGGGAAGTCCCAGGATATCCTCCATATTAATTTACCAGCTACACCTGTTCTCCAGGGAGTGTAAGGTATTGTTCCTCATTTGCTTCACATATCTGATTTGGAATCTTCACAAGAATTGAGAATCCTTGTGAGATATTTTTAAGACTAAATAGTACCATGAATTCAGGTTTCTACAATACTCTTCTGAAGTCTAACCACTATGCTCCACTGGTTAATCTGTTCTTGTGCTTTTTTTAAAACCAGCCTCTCTGGTACCTAGTATTAATGACTGTCTTACAGAGAATCCCTTTAAAGGCCTCTTGGAAATGGTGAAACCCAACCCAATGTCGCTATCAAAGGCAATTTGATCTCTATATACACAAAGACAACAGGCTGTGCTCACAGGGTGTAAGGGGGAGGGGGAGACATGCTGACATCTGCTATGTCTTTAGTAGCTGATTTTATAGCAGATATCCAGTTCTACGTCGCCACTGTTTAATCCTCAGTGAAAGCACTCAACATCTACCGAACATAGGCATAGAATCGATTTCAACAGCTATTGGGGATATTACTGGAACAAACCTTATGATAAGAATCTAAGAATTCTTTCCAAAAGATCAGCCACAGCCATATAGGAAAAGTTCCCAAGTTTCAAATGTATTAAAATTTACATTGTATTGTATGTTTTGAAGTTTCACTACAAAACACACAGTAAATATGCAGCATTGATAGAAACCCCAACTGTGCATCAGGAAGTCACTTGTGTCCCATAGCAACACTGTTGACCCTCCAACTTAAATGCATGCCCTCGTCTTCCTGCCCCCTCTCGCTCTCTCTCATTGCTGATCTTGTTGGAGTTAAGCCTAATAAACAGACACTTGATCAGTAGTGCCCCCTGGCTAGTATGGACCTGTCCTTTCTGACATTCCAGATTAAAGTTGACAGGAATTAGAGCAGCACAAAAGAAAATTAATTATCCCTAAAAGGATTAGATAGGTAGACACCTCATTAATCCATTCACTAATGCTGGCTGTAATAGCTCATGGGCCTTTCTGTGTTCTATGTTTACTGCATTATGTTAATGTCTAAGGAGGATCCATCCAGAAAGCCATTATCAGTGACGGACAAATCTGATCAAGTAAAAGGGTGCTCTCGTTGAAGGACTCTTGAGAGGACTTTAAGTGGTATTTACAGATATTTGACATGGACCCATAATGGAATTGCCTCTTTTTCAAGACGGTAATGGAAACTAACATCCTTAGTGTAAATATTGTTTTATGTTCTACTTTTACTCCAGGAGCTTGAGACAGTTTACATGGGGTTCTTCCTTCTTTCATCCTTGCTGTATGATAGATTCAACTAAGAGGGAGGGACTGTGCTCTCTGCTACATTCTGGACTATATGTAATCCAGTTGAGAGGTAATTTAAGGCATGAGTGACTGTGAGCAAGGCCTCTTGGTGCAGGAATGGATGCAATTGGCACATAAGATGAACTCATGCCAAAGACTTCCTGGCCACAGCTGCCACCTGCTCATTGAACAGGAACTGTAAGTCTAGGAGGACCCCCAAGTTGCATCCCAACTTTTTCTGGGGGAATTCTACCTCTTTAAGAGACAAAGGTAACAAGTCACTAGAACTTAGGGTGCCCCAAACTCAAAGCCACTCCATCTTGCTAGGATTGAATTGCAGACAGTTCCTCCCCACCCACTCTTTTACAGCTGCTAGGTACTGGGCAAGCACTTTAAGAGCATCACCTGCCTGGCCTGGGTGGAGATGTAAAATAAAATATATCCTGCATACTAATGATATTGTCCCCATGCTTTCGAATGATTTCATCCATAAGTTTCATGTAGATGATAAACAGGACTGGTGAGAAGCCCAAGCCCAGAGGTGCCCCACATAAAAGGGCCTCGGGATAGACCTTCCCTGTGCCAATTAACACTGACTGGAACCAGCTATGGAGAAAAGAGAACCACTGCAGAATAGTGCTCCCCACTTCCAACTGTTGAAACCAATCTAGAAGGATACCATGGTTAATATTACAAAAGTTATTGAGAAATTCAGGAAAGCCAGGATGGACATATTACCTTCATCCCAATCTCTTCAAAGACCAATGCTATCTCAATGCTAAAACTGAATCTGAACCTTAACTGAAGAGCGTCTAGATACCTTCCTGAACTGAAACAGAACACTTACCACCATCTCCAGTTGGAACTGGACAAAAGTTGTTCAGTACTGTCAGATCCAAGAATGGCTTCCTGAGATGGGAATCTACCACCATATTATTCTAGGCAGGCAGAACCACACTCTCCCACAAAGAAACCTTGACTACTACTTGGACCCAACCTCATGCAATCTTCTGGGAAGCTTTACTCAATCAAGAGGAGCATGGCTCCAGAACCCAGATGGCTATGCTCACAAGGACTTGCTACTTGTTACTTCTTCAAGATCAATCAGCTCAAACCCTTCCCAGATAATGAGCTAGGGCATGCCCAACCAAAGTCAAACTCCAAGTGAAATTGATTTTGTCCAACAGAAACCTAGAATAACCTTCGCAGGAGTTCTGTGAGAGATCCCTGCCTTAAACAGAAGGACCTGGTCACCAAGAACAAGGCCTCTGGCTATCTATGGTTCCAATAAGGAGAAAAACAAGCACACTTTGCCACTCTTATCATCACAAATAAGACTGGTTGATTTCACTCTGTTTTTCTCCAGCACTGTTCTAGATGTCTAGATGTATCATTTAATCTCCCAGATCTCCATAAATCAGGGGGCTGTATAGGATCCATGATCACAGAGAATGTGTACAGGTGTGATCCAATCTAAGGTCCTTGTTACACACTCATTCCAAGCTGCAACTAAGGTCTTGTGCCAGAGGCTGAGGAATAACTGAATGCCCCTCTGAAACACTACTGGGTCTATCAAACACCTGGAGTGGGCTTTTAGGCCCTTCCTTCCTGAAGTGAGGGATAGCTACAGAGAACCCTGGAGCCAAGCGACAGTGATCTGTCTATGACAAGGGACTGATGTTAACATCCCCCAGTCAAAATCATCTCAGCTGAGACCTGATCTGTCCCTGATCTGAGGATTAGCATCTTCAATGTTACCCATAGCTCTGAGGTGCAATGGAATATCATCCCAGTTTCCAGTTACTTGATCTTCCTCCCTCTGAGTATTTCCCAGCACATCTTCCCTTATTATAGCTGGGTTGTCTAATTAGATATAAGCCAATTCACAGTCACAGTCTGAGTACCCAAGAGATCCATGGGCCCTTTGCCTGGTTATTAATAGCCTTTATACCTTGTGGAGATGATGTCAGGAAGGAAGACAAAGAAAATACAGGTAGTTACTAGAGAAGATGTAAGTTATATAGCTGCATTAGATAGCCAGATGCTTCCCAAATTAACAATACCAAAGCTTGCACTGAGGCTAGGTACGCACTTTGCACTAGATTATTTATTTATTTCTATGTATTCCACCTTTACTATTTTTATGAATAACTCAAGGCAGCAAACATATCCAGCACACCTTCCTCCTATTTTGCCCACAACAACCTCGTGAGGTGGGTTGGACTGAAAGAGTGATTGTTTCAAAGTCACCCGGCTAGCTTTCATGTCTAAGGTGGGACTTGAACTCACAATCTCCCTCTTTCTTGCTTGGTGCCTTAACCACTAGATCAAATTGGCTCTCATCTGTATAAGACGGGTTTGTTTGATTTTTATTTAGTGTAAATATAATCCTCATTTAGCAACCATAATTGGGACCAGCATTTTGGTTGTTAAGTGAAGTGGTTGCTAAGAGAAGCCATGACTGTGCTTATGCTCTTACTTCAGCTTTCCATTGCTTTACAGACCTGCAAAGGTCATAAATGTGAGGACTGGTTGCAAAGTTATTTTTTCAACACCATCGTAACTGCAAATGGTTTCTAAACAAGTCAGTTGCTAAATGAAGATTACTGTATTTATATGAACCCAAGTGGGTGCGTTGGCTCAGCAGTTAAAGATGCTGAGTTTGTCTGCCCACTTAGCAGTTTGAAACCATGCAAATGCGAGTAGATAAATAGGTACCACTTCTGTGGGAAGATAACAGCGTTCAATGCGCCTTGGCATACAGTCAGGCCATATGACCACAGAAATGTTTTCGGACAACACTGGCTCCTTTCTGCCCCAGTATCCTTTCAGATTTTTATTTCTCAAGCTATTGGCTTGTTTCACCTTGAGGTCATAAGGTCCTCAAGCTAAAGAACAAATATAGACCCCTAATGTAGGGTATATTTAGTATTGGATTAGAAAGAATTAACATAAAGGTAGGCAAGTCGTGCCCCCCATATGTTTTGGATTATGCCTTCCATAAATCCCTAGCAACGTGATAGGTGATGGTTAATCACCGAAGTACATTAAATTGCCTCCCTTTGAGCTAGCAAATCAGTTACTAGGCAACTAATGTTGAGCTTGAGGGGAAATTTTGCAATTGAGGGTATTACATTTCATGGTTACAGATAAGGAGTCCTGAAGCAAGGCAATGTTTTGCACAGAATCTTTCTAAAACAAGGCCAGAGACAAATATAGTATAAAATCCAAATGTGTGACCGACGCATTGTTACCAGTATAGTGTGCCTCTTTCTTTGTTTCTCATTTCTGGCGACAAACAAATTTGCAGAGTTTTGGAATACTGCCAGTTCTCTTTGGCCAGGGACAAAGGTGGAAGAGAATTTATCAGCAGACATCCTACCCTGTGCAATAATACTGCGATTATATCTTCTTCAGTTTTACTCTTTGATGTCCACGTTATTGCCTGATTCCTGTCTGCTGTCCATGAGTTCTGGCATGTATCTTATCTGTTGCTCCCTTGCAAAAGTGGGGCAGAGAAAGGAATTGAAAATGGGATGTAATTGCAAGATGGTTCCCTTAGATCAGGGGTAGGCAACCTTGGCTCTTTTATGACTCATGGACTTCAGCTCCCAGAATTCCTGAGCCAGCCATGCTGAGGGGAAAGAGAGAGGTTTCCAAGCTGAGCCATGCTGGCTCAGGAATTCTGGGAGTTGAAGCCCACGAATCATAAAAGAGCCAAGGTTGCCTACCCCTGTCTTAGATGAAAATGCTTGGCCTACTCTTCATTTCTCTCTTTCCCTTGTTAAGATTTGTTTCTACCTCTTCAGTAAAACGCCTAACACCATTTATCCAACTCCCAATCCATTCCTGCAGATGGTTGTGCTAATGGACCCAATGGAGGACCACGATGATGTGCTCCGTGCCAACCGGTCACGAGAGAAATCCTATCTGTTTGATGTCGCCTTTGATTTTGCTGCTACTCAGGTGAGGCCCGCCCCAGGCATCCATATCCATGCCCTTTAAACAGGATTGAACAGAAACCTTTTTGAACCCTGACTTTTAAAATATATAGATGAAAAGCAGTCTTGAGATGGCAAGAGTTTGTGACAGCAGATTGGCAGAAAGAGGAATTCAGCGAATAACTAAAGGTCACCTTAAAGCAGGGTTCAGCAATTCTGGCTCAGGAATTCTGGGAGTTGAAGTCCACAGGTCATAAAGGGGGCATAGTTGCCCCCAGCCTACTCTACAATATGTGGGTGTTTATGCTTGTTATTTTGTGGGAGAGATATTAATTTTGAGCCAAATCACCCTCCTCTTTTTGAGAAATATGCTGCTCAAAAAAATAAAGGGAACATTTTACCATGGAACTGAAGGGGTTTGCGTTCCCTTTATTTTTGTGAGCAGTATATTTACGGAGTCCCATCTAGTTCGACCCACTAAATTGTGGGAATGGGAAGAAGTGCATTGAGACATTGTTAGACGAAAAAGAGATAAACATTTTCTCACACAATATTCCTAATCTCATCTTTCCGAACCTTCTTTTCATTCAAAACAAGGGCCAAGGATGCCCTAACCCTAACTCCATCCTGTACTCTGTTTGCTCAACTCTAAGATGCTTCTCTAATGCCTGCTGCACCTTGGGTCAGAAGCGATACAAGTATCTGATGGGATGGCTAGACCAAACTGTCAGCTCTATTTCAAAGTAATTTGCACACAGACTGAAACTGAAGCTCTTGAGTGAGATCTGTGCCTCCTCTGCCAGGTGTTATTCATGGACTGAGAATTAGAAAGGGGAGCAGAGAAGAAGCAGAGTAAGAAGAAGAGTTTTGTGACATGTAAATGACTGGAAATACAGAACCATTTTACCTTTTGGATCAACATATTTTTGCACCATCATTTCTCAGAATGTGTTGGAAGAGAAGACAGAGTTCTCATTTTATGAGTCATCATGGCTCACTTTGTGTGGATGTATAGCCACACAAATCAACACGCTATGTTTCTTAGACCAAGATCTTTTTAAAGTAGAGATATGAGCATTTCAAAAGGAGAAGAGCTGTCAAGTGCCGAGGGATACTTTATTGATTTAGCTCAGAAGCAGAGTTTCCGCTTACTACCTTTCCAGCCAAAGGGAAGTGTGGGTAGATTGCCTTGTTTTAACTCATCTGTTTCAGATCTATAAATCTAGTTCGTTTTGGCCTGCTTAACTGTTGTCAAGCCTGGAGCAATGAATCTGACATATGGGACTAACCCAAGTAGTTGCTCTGTGTGCTATTTATTTATTTGTATCTCAGGATACATTCCAACTTCTTCAGTCAATGATCCATCGGAAGACTTGTTAGATTGTACGCCAGATAGTAAGGCAGTAGCAAACTGAAGAGCTGCTGGCATAAGAGGAATAGATAAGGTTCAAGGATATCCATGGTAAGGAGTTTTTAAAAAGTTGGCAATCATGACTGTGCAGTTGAAGACTCATCTCTGTTATACATGTGTCAACTTCACACACAGGTATTCAATTGTGCACTTGTAATTGCCATCTTGACTTTTTCTATCCCTTTTGTAGATGCTTCTGATAAGGTTGATTGCTATCCATCCCTTCACCTTTAGGGCAATTGCCTCCACTTCTTCTTATCTAGAAGTAAGTCCTTTCACGTTTTTTGTCTATTCATATTTCTTCATCTCTCCCTGCAGGAAATGGTCTATCGTGCCACCACTAAGGGACTCATAGAAGGGATTATCTCTGGCTACAATGCAACCATTTTTGCCTATGGCCCAACAGGTAAAAACATAGGCTCAATTCTAGTTGAAGATGTCTATTTCATTTTCCAATGAGTTGGTAACAACCAAGCTCTGATTGCGACAGCTGTGGGCTGTTGTAGTCTTGCAAGCATAGACTGTGTAGTCCTGGAAACAGTTGGACTCAGTTGAGACATGCTGCTTCCTCTGTTGTGATGAATGCAGAGCAATATTCTTTGTATGGGAAATAGAAGAAGGCCAAAAGAAAACATATTTGGACCAAGTGTTTTAACCAAGTGGCTTTTTTCAGGCATACCTCAGTATTGATAGAAGAGAATTTTTGTAGCTCACCGTTGAACTGTGGGGTCCTTGGTGCTCTATCAGCTTGGTTGTTTTCTTGCAGATGTTTCATTACCAAACTAGGTAACATTATCAGTACTAGTAGAGAGTGGGGTTTGCTCTCATTTTATATATTGGTAGCTTGCTCTGTCAGTGTTGGTGAGTGGTCTTGGTTGTTCCTTAATTGTGCTATTGCTTATGATTAATAGCAATAGCACTTAGACTTATATACCATTTCACAGTGCTTTACAGCCCTCTCTAAGCAGTTTACAGAGTCAGTATGTTGTCCCCAATAATCTGGGTCCTCATTTTACTAACCTCGGAAGGATGGAAGGCTGAGTCAACCTTGAGCCGGTGAGAATCGAATTGCCAAACTGTTGGCAGCCAGCAGTCAGCAGAAGTAGCCTGCAGTACTGCATTCTAACCACTGCGCTACCATGACTCTTAACTTATTTGTCTGAGTTGGTAGTTTCTTGATTGGGGTATGTTTGCTTCTAATTGTTGGTCTACTGTTACTCTTGGTGTTAATCTCTGTTCATCTAGGTGTTGGTTGTTTTGGCCTTTTTGTTTCCTTTTTGGCTTTTTGATTGTCTTTTTTGAATGGTATGTAGATGTTGTTTATCTCTATGTGACTGTTGATGGTCTGTTTGTCTGAGTGCTAGATTTCCAGGAATTCTCTAGTGTTTTTGAATTTGGCTTGGACTAGGATGCTCAGGATATCCCAGTTGAAACTATGGTTAAGTCTGCCCATATGTTGTGAAATTAAGGAGTTTTTAATCATGTCTTCTGACTACTAGCTGGTGTTCATAGATGTCTTCTGCTAGTCTTCTGTCTGTTTGTCCAATGTAATAGCTGTTACAGTCCTTACACTGTATATTGTAGATCAGGGGTCCCCAATCCCCAGTCTGTGGACCAGTTCAGGTCCGTGGCCGCACAAGCAGCAGGTGAGCCCGCAAAGTGCCATTTGCACAAGTGGCAGACACATGTGCTAAAACATCCCCCCCTCCCACTGCTGCCACTGCCAGTCTGGAAAGATTGGACACCGCTGTTGTAGATAACTCCTCTTTTTTTTTCTAGGGCTGCTGGGTCTTTTGGTTTACTTGGGATGTTTTGGAGGGCTATAATTGGTTTGTGTGCTACAGTGATACCATGTGGAACTTCAATATTGTTTTAAAATTGAACCCCCTAGTAGTTGATTAACTGCAGGATAATTGGAAGCACAAAGATATAAATGTCAGTTCATAAACAAAGTCATTTGTTCATTTAACCTTTATTCTGTTCCATTCCACTTCATTCATTGGCCTATCCCAGAAAACACATTTTAGCAGCTAGTGGTTAAAGCACCAGGCTAGAAATCAGGAAAGTGGGAGATCTAGTCTCCCCTTAGACACGAAAGCTCTCTCAGCCCAACTTATCTCATAGGGTTGTTGTTGGGGAGGGGGCATATAGGAGGAGGAAGGAATATTAAGTATGTTCACTGTCTTCCTTTATAAATATAATAAATGCAGGATTAAAAAAAATAAAAAGAATGCAAGGCTCCTGTCAAAGTAAATGCAATGACAGTTTTGGATAGTCCCAGAATGGAACTGTTCCTCCATTTATCAACCATTTTTCCTCATCTCTTTCCTTATATCTCAGGCTGTGGAAAGACCTACACCATGCTTGGCACTGATCATGAGCCTGGCATTTATGTCCAGACACTCAATGACCTCTTCCATGCAATTGAGGAGACCAGCAATGACATGGAGTATGAAGTGTCCATGTCCTACCTGGAGGTAGGTTACTTTGAAGTATTGCTCAGTTATCTTTTCAGGAACAGGGAGACAATCACTCAGTTACACGGTGTTTATTTTCCCAATTTCTGTTAATTGATACAAGTGTTTTAACATGCTCCTAAGGTTTGAGTACTTCAGCGTTGATTTTTGTGCAGTCGGGTGCAACTCACTTAATATCCGCCTTGCTTAGCAACAGAAAGTTTGGTCCCAATTGCAACTGTAAGTTGAAGGCTACCTTTATACAAAGGGACATGAATACCAAAGAACAGACTTCCCAGTAGCTAGTATGCCAGGCATGTACTGAATTCATATTTATTTGCACATTAAGTGGTGGTGTGTATCTCCTTCTATTTTGCCTGAATGGTGAAAGGTTACATGGGAGCTTGTCATTTTTGTCTCCTTGTCCAACATATCCTGTGCTCTCCAACCTTTCTGCCTTTATGGCTGATGTATACTTCATATGGTATGTAGAGATAATTTCCATGGCAACCCATTAGGACTCACGCTATATAATATTGACTCACATTAGCAGCCTGGAACAAGCAGCACTCAGCAACAAAACAGGAAAGGCAAGAAGTAGTACCTGGAAGAAAACCCTGAGCACAACAAGGCTTTCTTGAAGGAATGAAGGATTCTTTCTCCTCCTCCTCAACTCTGTGCAAATGTTTGAAAGTGGAGTGATCATCTTTCCTTTTTGCTTCCATTTTACTTTGGGAATCCAGTCTTTCCTACCTTCTTCTCTCTCAAATCAAGTTTCTTGTGTTTGCTCAGAAATTAAACCATACTATTTGTGATTTGGCATACAGTTCATTGCATCAGTCATTTAGATATGCCTGCACCACATCGAATCTAGCTGGTGATGTGGCTCAGACGGTGACCTTTGTTCAGCATTTGCAGCAGCATTTCAGATACCAAATCCAGGCTGCATTCAATGCACAGAAGAAGTAATGGTGGCGTTGCCTGATTGCCACCTAATCTCTCCGATCTAGTAATCTATTGTTGATGGGATTTCAGGTGTTGTAAGTTGGTACTAGGACGTGGAACCTGAATGTGGAGATGCTTCTGTTCTGTGATATCATTTCATAGAGTGTTTAAGCCACTGACATTTTGAACTCTTCCCTACACCTCCAATAAGGTGTTTTCCCCCCATCTCTGAGAAGAGAAGGAATGTATATTCCTGATTCCCACTAAAGCAGGAAAGATTCACCTCCTCTTCCTCAACAGGAAGCACCCACCCATCACAAAGATGTTCCATGAATTATCTCTGCCTTCTGCTCTTATTCTGCTCTGTCTCAGTCAGGTTTGTGTCTCTTTCATCCTGACTTTATCACTCTGTCCCTCTTCTCATAGTCTCTGCTCACTTGTTCTGGATGAGTCTCTTTTTGCATAGATGGGAGATGTTAGTTTAGACAGGAACAAATTTAAACAGGAACAAGGTATCTTCCATGATTGAGGCATAGTTGGCGATGGGGTGGGAATATATGCCTGACAGACTTTGAAAGTGGCTCTCCAGTCCTCTGGGTTGTATATGGTGGCTGAGTGGCATCTGCCTCCTGCCACCCAGGTGCTAACATGTGAAGCTTTTTTCCCCTCTTTTATTGTGCTGCTTAGCTCTCAGGCCATAGTCCATGATAGCATTTTCCTCTTTTCCCCAGTCACACCACAAACTCTGGAGCATCCTTCAGCCAGCTCCCAGTTCCAATGATAGGATCCAACGATAGGATCCTCTGCCTTTCCTCCCAGAGCACCTTTCCTCAGCGCAACTAGCTGAGGCTTACTGTGTGGAAAGGTTTCCCAGTTTATGACCTGCACATTCTTGCCAGCTTCGATGCCTTTATTCACAAGCTTCCTTAATAGTCCCAATTCCCACTGTGTTCTTATGGCCAACAATGCTTGGCCAAAATATAATTTGCCATTAAAAAGGCAAGCCTTTAGATCATGTTTGCTCGTGGATTATCACAACAGCAAGAATAGTCATGTTCTTCCTTGGTTATTGCAACGAGTCCCTAAATGCAGAATAAATATCCAGCTCAGCTTCATTAGCATATTATTTTCATTTATCACTATAAACATTTTAAATTTCTAAATTCTTTCTATGGAGCAAAGGTTTGGGTGTTTGAGGATCTTAATCCTATGAACTGTAAATCATTCGCTCCTAAGTGTGTGTGTTGCCAACAGCAACGAATACCTCTTCTTTATTCATAAGATCAGATGAAGTACTATATATGAATAAAAAATATAAGCAAATACATTTAAGTATTGTTTCCTTAAACTTCTACTAAAAGAAATTTGTAAAAATTTCATAGTATGCATAAAACTTACAAAAACCCAAAACACAGGAAGAATGTATCTTGATTCTTTGTAAGAGCAGAATGGCCAAGGTCTCTCTCTGATGATTCTGCAACCTTGGCTGGAACAATGCAAAGAGACCTGAATTTGATGGAAAATGGAGAAAAGCTACAATTCTGCTGAAAACAAATGCCAGTTGTCTAAAAAATAAATTAGAGGTGTCCAAGCCGTTAAATAACAATAGAGCATAGAACTCTCAGAGTAAAACTAGGTCAGATTGTCCCCATGTTCCCTGAACTTTGCCTAATGGTACCACTGCTGCTGTTCAAGGAAATTGAACATGAAACAAAGTCATCCGTGATCTGACAGGAGACTTAGGCCTGCAACAGCCAGAAAAGACCAACAGGATCTGAGTGGATCATCATTGCAACATAGCACTATGTGTGCAGGCAGCACAGCTTGTTTCAGGAGAAGATAGAAAATGCCATGCTACTAGCTTTGGAACAGTTTTCTGAACTGGGGATGAGAGTAAGACTGTGTTATTAGGACATGTCTTTCAAGAAGAGTTAATGAGGCATCTACGAACCGATATCAGGAGAATATGTGGGCATGTCCCAAGCATCTAAGAAGGCAGTGACCAAGAAACCAATTCTTGTCTATTCTGAAGCCTGCTACTGTATAAAATTTTGTCAAGCTGCTTATGATTTCCCAGTCCTTATCATAAGACATTTTCTCTTGTTCTTTTAATTAGATTTACAATGAGATGATCCGAGACCTCCTGAACCCTTCCTTGGGCTACCTGGATCTGCGTGAGGATGCTAAAGGTTTCATTCAAGTGGCCGGAATCACAGAAGTTTCAACCATCAATGCTAAGGAGGTGAATTGGAATAAATCCTGCAAAGGTTCAGAAAAACATAAATTTCATTGTTGCCAAATGCAGTCTTACAAGATAGTAATCCTAACTGTTAATTTAACTTTTTTTCAAGAGATTACCATGATTTCTCACTCTGGATAGCTAGTCTGGTCTGATTGTAAATCCACATCCAGTCCTTTTGGTTTAAACAACTGGCAGATTTGGTTATAGTAAGAGTTCCTAATCCAGTTTTTTTGTTTCTCACAATGACTGTGACTCCTTGACTTGTCTTTGGAGGAACACTGTCAACCCAGAATCCCCAGAAAGCATTCTGTTTAACTTTCCACAAATAAAATCAAAATCTCTTCTTTCTTTTTCCTTTTTAATTTGTTTACTATATTTCCATGACTAGAGTTAGGAGCTTCACTTGTTTGTTCTGTCATTTACTGGGATATAAGACCAGTATTAAGTTGGGGAATATGACTGGGCTTCTTTGTGTTTGGAGGCAGAAGAAGAAACATAAGAGGAAACACAATTGAGGTGGAACAAGAAATCCCATCTTTTTCACTGAATATTGGTGAAAGGAATTAAAATCAGATCAATATTCCCTAGCAACTGGTAGCACAGAGATTTCAAGACAGCCAAACTGTCATTTTTGCTTGTTCAAAAGTCCATCTCACAAGTAGTAATCCCAAGCAAATGTGCATAACTCTGCGGTTTTAACTGATTTAGTTACAAAAACCACTGCTGCGAGTCCCTTGTCCTACGGTAGCTTCTCTTCAGTTAAAGAAGATTGTTTTGGATAGCCTTCCCCAAGCCATTTGAGCTAAAAATAATGGGCATTGTGGACCAATGTACCATGTGATACAAAATCAAGGAAAATTTGTTTAGTTGATATTCATCTCATTGCAACAGGTTTTTGGAAGAAACATATTGATATACTATGTGAAGAAATCTTTGCAAAGAATTGCTCTCTTAGCAATTAGTTAAAAAGCCTTAGAAAGCCTTAGTAAGATACTGCATCCAGTTTTGGTCAACTTATTATAAAAAAGATGTTAACACTCTGGAAAGAGTGCAGAGAAAAGCAACAAAGATGATTAGGGGTCTGGAGACTAAAACATGAAGAACGGTGGTAGGAATTGGGTGTGACTAGCCTAGTGAAAATAAGGACTAGGGGTGACATGATAGCAATGTTCCAATATTTGAGGGTCTGCCACAACGAAGAGGGGGTCAACTTATTTTCCAAAACACCAGAAGGCAAGACAAGAAACAATGGATGGAAACTAATCAAGGAGAGAACCAACCTAGAACTAAAGAGAAATTTCCTAACAGTGAGAACAATTAATCAATGGAATGGCTTGCCTTCACAAATTGTAGGTGCTCCATCACTGGAGGTTTTTAAGAAAAGACTGGACACCCATCTATCTGAAATGGTATAGGGTCTCCTGCTAGATGACCGCCAAGGTCCCTTCCAACTCTGTCATTCAAGGGTCTTCTGCATCTCTTAGCTTGCTGAGTTGCCCATTTTCTTCTGCTTTGAGCCCACTGAACTAAAATTCCCTATACTAGGACTCAAAGTTCCCTTTTGCCTTTTCCTGGTGATGGCATCTTGTTTGTCTTTCTCCATCCACAGCTCCCCATTATCTTATAAATGTAAGTCACTTTGGCTTGAAAAATTATTAGGGTTAGAAGGCCTTTTGCTGACTAAGGCCTGATCAATGCCCAGAATCACTTTCCATTAACAGTGTTTCTCAACCTTGACAATTTTAAGGCATGTGGACTTCGACTCCCAGAATTCCACAGCCAGCATTGCTGGCTGTGGAATTCTGGGAGTTGAAGTCCACATGCCTTAAAATTGTCAAGGTTGAGAAACACTGCGTTAGCAGGTCTTCAGTATGTTAACCCATATCCTGCCCTCACTGAGGAAGGGGAAAAAAGGAGTTTCTGTTTCAGAATTGTCCCTTTATGTAACTATTGTTACCAGGGCACAATCTATTGCAGTAAGCCCAGTCAGGAAATAAAAAGAGATAGTTCTTCTTTCTGGAAAGCAGAGAAGACAGGAGATTCTCTACACAATATAGGTTTGTGACTTCGCCAGAAATAATATTCTGTGAGGTACAAAGGTATGATAAAATTTCAGAAGTAAAATGCATAATTCCCAAAGAAAAATATGTCTGACTCTTTGGCTTTTGTTCACATGCATAAGGTTTAGAACAGTGGTTCTCAACCTGTGGGTCGGGACCTCATTTGGGGTCGATCGACCATTTCATGGGGGTCGCCAAGCAAGGCTGTCCACCATTTTTTTTGTCCGCCATTTTTTCCCCCTTTTCCGGCGGGTGCCTTACCTCCCTTGGGCTGGGCCAGCTGGTGGTCGGCCTGCTCCATCTCTGCCGCTTGCCAGCTACGCCTCGGCCGGCACAGGGGGCGGAACCACGCATGCGCGGCGCTCCCGGGCAGGGAAAGTCCTCGACTTACGACCGGTTGGGTAGTCCTCGACTTACGACCGGTTTAGTCCTCGACTTACGACTGGTTGGGGTCGCGGCATTAAAAAGGTTGAGAACCACTGGTTTAGAAAGTCTGAAGACCAGACTAAAATTGCCCTTTTGCTCTGTTCCTTCTCCCTCTGGTCATTACCAGAGGCATATTGCTAACATCAGCTTCCTTAACCTAAACCAAATAGTTTTGGTCAGACTTGGAGCGTTACCTTCTTCTTGTTCATGCAGATAATGCAGTTGTTGATGAAGGGCAATAAGCAGCGGACCCAGGAGCCTACAGCAGCCAACCGAACATCCTCACGCTCTCATGCAGTGCTGCAGGTCACCGTGCGTCAAAAGAGCCGCATCAAAAATATTGTGCAGGAGGTGCGCATAGGCCGACTCTTCATGATTGACTTAGCAGGCTCAGAGCGGGCTTCTCAGGTATGGATGTGGAGGAGAAAAGGCCAATCACCTCAAAAGTGAAAACACCCACACATACAGAGAGGGAGGGAGGGAGGGAGGGAGAAATATTAGGGAAACAGTAAGATAAGAAGAGCTTGGTGATGAAACCTCAGTAGTGAAACAGCCTTTGCAGTGGCAAATTGGAAATTGGCTAATTTCCAATTTTGGAGATGTGTTTGCATGATTACTTTCCTTAAAGTCCTATAAGTGCAATATTGTTACTGATAAATGTTTTATTGACAGTAAAATATTCCATGTCTGTTTTACAAGACTGAACGGATAACCCTATTCCAAGGGATTTACATTCTAAAATATAGACACAAAGAATGGAGGACAGAAGGCAAATGAAAAAAACACATTTAACTAGGGAATCAGTGAAAATTGCAGCTATGTGCGTTCAGTTACAGAAAATTTGGTGAAGAGAGTTGCTTCAAAAGGTATTCATCCTGAATTCAATTGTCAAAGAGTATGAAATAGGAATAAATGTGAGAACAGCTCTCTAAAGAATGATAAAAGTAGTTGAACTATGACCAACCAAGAAGCTCACCGGAATGGTTTTGGCTCAGACAATTAGCTTATCTTGCAAAGAAAAAGAAGCAAATCTTATGTACACTATCTCAAGAGCTTTGAATGAGGACAAGTTGCAAATATAAAGCATCCGTTTTTCACAGTTTTATTTGCATGGAAATTATCAAGATAGCCTCCATTTCTCATATTTCCAAAGCCATACAGTACTGTGTAAAAGTGTTAGGCAGTTGTGCTGTAAATTAAGGATGTTTCAAAAATAGAAGTGTTAATAGTTTATTTTTATCAATTAACAAAATGGGAAGTAAATGAACAAAAGAGAAATCCAAATCAAATAAATATTTGGTGTGACCACTCTTTGCTTTCAAAACAGCATCAATTCTTACATTTGTACACTTGCACAAAATCAGGGATTTTTTAGGATTAGAGTCAGGTGTATAATTAACCAATTATACCAAGCAGGTGCCAGTGATCATCAATTTGTAAATTGAAACACAGTCATTAACTGAAACAGAAACAGCTGTGTAGGAGGCTTAAAACTGGGTAAGGAACAGCCAAACTCTGCTACTATGGTGAGATTGTGGAAGACAGTTTCAGGTCATAGGTCATTCATTATGGCAAAACAGCACAGGAACAAGATAAAAAGTAGTTATACTGCATCAGCAAGGGTTCTCCCAGGCAAAGGTTTCAAAGCAGACTGGGCTTTCAAGATGTGCTATTCATGCTCTTTTGAAGAAGCACAAAGAAACAGGAAACGTTGAGGATTGACCAAGGAAAGTTAATGCAGCAGATGAAAGACACATGCTTACTTCCCTTCGACATCGAAAGATGTCCACCAGTGCCATCAGCATAGAACTGGTGGAAACCAATGTGACCCAGGTACGCCCATCTATTGTCTGGAAAAGAAGTCTGGCCAGAAGTGGTCTTCATGGAAGAATTGCGACCAAAAAGCCATACCTCTGATGTGGAAACAATACTAAACACCTCAACCATGCACGAAAACAGGAACTGGTGTGCAGAAAAATGGCAGTAGGTGCTCTGGACTGATGAGTCAAAATTTTAAATATTTGGCTGTAGCAGGAGGCAGTTTGTTCGCTAAAGGGCTAGAGAGCGAGACAATAATGAGCTTCTGCAGGCATGGTGGAGGCTCCTTGCAAGTTTGGGGCTGCATTTTTGCAAATGGAGTTGGAGATTTGGTCAGGATCAATGGTGTCCTCAATGTTGAGAAATACAGGCAGATATTTATCCATCATGCCATACCATCAGGGAGGTGTGTGATTGGCCCCAAATTTATTCTGTAGTAGGACAACAGCCCCAAACATACAGCCAATGTTATTAAGAACTATCTTCAGCATAAAGGAGAACAAGAAGTCCTGGAAATGATGGTTTGGCCCCTACATAGCCCTGATCTCAACATCATTGAGTGTGTTTGAGATTACATGAAGAGACAAAAGAATTTGAGGTAGCCTACATCCACAAAAGATCTGTGGTTCTCCAAAATGTTTGGAATAACCTTGAAGGAATCTTGCCAAGTTCCTTCAAAAGCTGTGTGCAAGTGTACCTAGAAGAATTAAAGCTGTTCTGAAGCCAAAGGGTGGTCACACCAAATATTGATTTGATTTGGATTTCTCTTCTGTGCATTTACTTTCCATTTTATTAATTGATACAAATAAACTATTAACACTTTTATTTCTGAAAGCACTCTTAATTTGCAACACTTTTGCACAACTAACACTTGCACAGTACTTGTTGGTGGGAAATCAGCCATCTCTATTCTGTAAAAAGCTGTTGATACCAGAAATGTGAAAGTTTATATTTCCAAATATTATTATACTTTTAGGATTCCTTATCTCTGTTTCATGGAAATTCCCATTTCCTTTCCTAAAAGCTAATTAAATTTTACAAATCTTCTTTATTTCCAATCCCCATTCGAAAGGGGGATTGGAAATACACACACAATATAATATATTATAGGATGGAATACACACACAATATAATATATTACATTAGGGTTAGGGTTAGGGTTAGGGTTGGAATACACACACAATGGAATGTGTGTGTATAGGATGGAATACACACACAATATAATATATTACATTAATTATATTACAGTAGATATAATGCAGTTAGAAGAAGACAATTGGTTCAGGCTTAAGAATTCTCAAGGCAGGAATCTGGCATCCCATTGAGGCCACTCTGGTTATTCTAAAAAGTTTACGAGGAGACTGTAAAGGTAGTATTCCTTATTTGTGTGTCCCAGTATCCCTGCCAGTCTTGGTGATGGTTGATGGTTCCTTAAATAAGCTATTGTTTCCTTCCTTATTGTAATCAAGGATAGCACAGAGAACACTAAATACTGTATAGAAAACAGAAAGCTCAATTCTTGTGCCAGTAGAAGTCTTATTTTTTATTTGGAATGACCAAATATTCAAGTCAGATTGAAATAACCAAATACAGGCTATGATATTAACACAATTTAATGTTTCACCTACAGTTGCTGTGGTAAGGAGATGTAAGAAAATTCTTTCTAATGAATGGTTTTGCCCTTGTAGACCTGATCATACTGAAAACACTGCTCATTTTCTTTTACATGTTCCCTTTTATCAGGATATTTGTGCATGCTATTTGACACCATTACTAGAAAATTATCCAGGCTATCCAGTTATTTATTGTCAATTAGAATTAATACAGTCTGTCTGGTATTGCTAAATAGTGTTACTGTTTGCAGATGGGTGGGGCAAACTGCTTCATGTAAACAGCCATCAAACCCTATTCTCCCTCACATTGATAATATTATTTGGCCTGTAATGAAACATCTATAAGAAAACAACCAAGGTCAGAGAGTACATAGAACCCAACAGTTCAACCCTGGGTGACGTGTATTCTCTTATTATTTGAACAAGGTTGGGTTACAGTCATGCAGAAAAAGACAATCTTTCCTTGAAAGAAGGGAAACATCCAGAAAATTAACCAGGCGTATGACATTTGGAATGAAATTTGCTATCAGCAGAGTCTCTAACGGTCCAGTCATCTGGGGACACCTTGGACTCTCAGTCATACATTCAAATCTTAACAAAATTGCTATTGTGGATCAGTCCTATTTATCTGGCATTGATGCCATTTCTAAATGACCAGTTTGAAATGAGAAGTACTAATTAAACTTTATTGGGACTGAGAACATGGTAGAACATTCATGCCTCTCTTCAGTGAACACAGCCTTACCTACATGCAAGAATGACTCTCAATCATCCAAAAGGGTCGTTCTTTAGAGCTTAATGGGAATGTCTTTAATATATAGTTTCCATCCAATATTTGGATCAAGACCTTTTTTGCCTGAATCTCCTCTTCCTTTGGCTCGCCATATTTCATCTTAAATCAGGAACTGAATCTGGTTCCAGATAAGGTCTTCTTTCCATCAGTTTTTTCTTTGGTGACAGCAGCATAAATGTTAGTGACAGTAATATGATGACAGGGAAAGTATATTTCAATCCGACCTCAGAATTATATCTCAGAAAAATAGGGCTTGCCTCAAGAGTGGTCTGTGTTGGAACAACAGTTTCATTCTCATGTCTATTCTACTTTTCCCACTCTGTAGACGCAGAATCGTGGACAGCGTATGAAGGAGGGCGCTCACATCAACCGGTCTCTGTTGGCTCTTGGCAATTGCATCAATGCTCTCAGTGACAGGACAGGCGTCAAATATGTTAATTATCGGGACAGCAAGCTTACCCGCCTTCTAAAGGTAGACTCTTCCTTTGGGTAGGATTGGCAAAAAAGCAGAGGGTGTGAATATCCTAAAAGAAGCTATGTATTTTCTATAGATAGGCAAAACAGAGTAGAGAGATTGGGGGGGCTGTATTTTGTGTCAATATGTGTTTAATTATAGTACCCCCTAAAAATGGGATGAAATGTTCCAATGTACAAAATAGCAATCCAGTTTGTTTTGTTTGGTCATAAGTTTGATACAGTCTGCTTTCTTCTGAGGTAGAACAGAGAAAAGGAAGCATACTGTATATGCCAAGAATAATTTAAACTGTAACTGAGGAAGATGGGGAGAGATGAGGGCTGATATAGTGGACCTATGTAAGACAAGGCAATGTTCACACTTTCCTACTGTACAGTATAGACATGATGGGCCAGGCTACAGTTTCAGGACCTTGGAGAGTTCCAAGCAGACAACTACAGTATGTCTACAACTTAAGAGCTCAAAATAAAGCTTTTATATTTCTTGATCCAGAATCCCAAAGAGTCCATAGGTGAGAGCTGAATAGTCAAACACCTAGTATGAAGAGTGTGGTTCCCTGAGCAAACCTGGCTTAAAAGATGTGTACTGAGGAACCTGCTTTGATGGGATTGGGCTTGAAGGAAGGCTCCTGACTGGTCAGATCAGTTTTAGTATTAGAGCTTGGATTTCGAATCCATGGCCTACCTGGTGTACGTGGTTCCTCCTTTTCTGCAGATAGAGTTCTAACTGCTGCTGAAAGTCTGGCTTGGCTTCCTGGCATCTATATTCAGTCCTGTGTTTTTTATTTCCAGGATTCTCTAGGTGGGAACAGCCGTACAGTCATGATTGCTCACATCAGCCCTGCAAGTAGTGCCTTTGAGGAGTCACGCAGCACCTTGACCTATGCTGAACGTGCCAAGAATATCCGCACCACGGTAGGATGCTGCATTCCTGGCATTTTATTACTACTACTGATTTGTCTAGAATTCCAATTCTTGGAGGTTATTCAGATAACAAAAGTTGTTCCACCTGAATCCAGCAAGTTCTCCAGTCTTTCAGATCTGGTCATTGAAACATTAATTAGTTTAGCCTTACCATCGGTATATTTTCTAATGGATCTGGTAAGGCAGGAACCAAAATTGGCATACCAGCATGTAAGCATTGAACAAATGCTTTCCAATCATAAGGATAAGTAATCAATGGCCAAATTTGAAGAGATTCAAGTTTAGGCAGAAAGAAAAGGCCTAAAATTGAAATCTCAGAACAGATGTATATATACAATGAACTCGATTCCGGTATTCTACAATTTACAGATCTTATGTATATATATGTGGCTTCTGTCTTATCTGTGATAAAGCAATTTATCTAGCTATGTTATATCACTGAACCTCTGTTTTAAGCATGTTCCTGAGTATGGGGGTGAGAATTAGGAGTCAAGATTTATTGCCATGACACAAAGTCAGAAAGTAGCCATAGAACGTAGGTATTTCATATAGATTCTTGGAGAGATGATGAATCTTTATGTCTCTGCTCTGTTGATTTGCTTGTTTCTAGAATGGCCACAAAGAAAGGGAAGCCAATCTCCCAGTTTTTTCCCCTTTGCCATTAACTTGCTTGGCAGAAGACAAACTATTTTTATTTGCTGATAATAGGCGGTTACCCTCACAGTGCTTAAGCACCAATATATATTATACATGGGCTCTCTTAACTGAAATATAAAAAACAGGGTTTTATTTGTATAATAGTGACATCTCTTCCCTAATCCCTTTTTAAAAAAATATATTTTATTGGTTTTTTAGAATAACAATCTTTAGTGCTTAGTAAACAACGTATTGTCTGGGTTCATATATTTAACAACAATCAATAATAGTTAATTTCTATGCTTTTGTAATCAACATACTAACTAAAAATACCTTTCCTTGGTCTTCTCTTCTTCCAGTAGTATTCTCCTTTTACCAACATTGAGCAGATACAGTTCTTAGTAGTTTCAATGCATACAAAGTTAAATATAAACATTTTTCTAGTGTTTAACAATAACATCAATATGTAATATCATTTCTAATCAGCTTATTTTATAGTTGCATTTGCAAAAAATCATCTTATGTAAATTGCTATAAGTTCTGTTTTCAGAACTCTTATTTAGGCTTATTTTCCCCTCAATATTCAAAACATTTCTTGTCAGTTATAATTTTCTCAAAATTGATTACATTTAGCTATCCGAAACATTTCATATGTTTAAATCATCCCAATATTTTTACATTTCCCATATCATAAAAAGAAATACTATACTACTTATAAATCACATCTCTCTTACTATAAAATCCCTTTATATCCAAAATTTGACTATTCTTTTAACCATATTCAGACAAATGTTTGGTCATATGATACTCCATCTAGTATGTCAAGTCATCTCTCTTGAGTCTGGCTCTCACCTGTTCTTATTTAAGCTTAGTATTCCTTCAGTATTCAGAACATTTCTTATCAGTTATAATTTTCTCCAAGTTGATTACATTTAAATATCCAAAACATTTCATTGATTTAAATCATGCCATTATTTTTACGTTTCCAATATCATAAAAAAATACTATACTACTTAAGAATCACATCTCTCTTACTATAAAACCCATTCATATCCAAAGTTTAACTATTCTTTTAACATATTCAAACAGATGTTTAATCATGCAGTACTCCATCTGGTAGATCAAATCATCTCTCTTGACTCTGGCTCTCACCTTCTTCTTTTGCTTAGCAGCTTTCCAAGTCAATATATTCAGCTTGCCAAGGGATTCTTCCTGTGTTTTTATAGATGTTGTTAAGAATGGGAAAGACAAATTGAGTAAGGTATTTTTGAGGAGGAATTTTGCCCATTTATATTCGCTAAGAAGCTTCCACTTTCCTTCTCCCTCAATTTCTCTTTTCATTTTTTGTCTCTCAAACTCTAGTGGTTCTCCTGACAGCTCCATTGTACATTTTATCAAGTCTTCTTTCTTGTCTTCAGGTTTCTTTTGAAGTTCTGAAAGATAAAGTGTCTTTTCCATTTCCAATATTATAGTAAAATCTTGCAGATTTTTCTTGGTCTGTGTTAAGCTGTAATTTTCTTCATGTGTGGCCTCCATCTTTAGATCATTTTTCTCTGGTTTCTGTTCTATTATCTGATTTATTTGTTCATTCTTTGTCACCATTTTCTGAGAATTTTTTAATTGTGAGCTTAGGTCAAGGATATGCTCATTTATATCATCAAAATTGTTTTTAATCTCATTATGATTTGTAACAATTGTCATTTGGATTAGTTGCAGCATAGCATACATTTCCTCCTGGAAAATATTTGTCTTGTCTTGAAGCATTACTCCTGCAGATCTCTGATGTTCCAGACTGGGGATTTTAGAAAAGAGTATTGTGTGTGGTTTCTTACCACTTTTAGTTGTATATGCAACCTCCATTCTCATCAAACCAACCAGTCCTAAATTCAAAATAGTATAGTCTTATATGTTTCTTATCTTTATGAACAGTCCAAAATGTTCAACCACTTAAAAACAATGCCGTAGTTTTCCCCCTAGAAGTATAGCCAAAAAGTCAAAGTTTTTCTTTCTCTGCAAACGATTCTTAAACTTTAATATCACAGATCAGTAATTGTTTATAATCCAAGAAGGTCAGCAGTTTTCATAGCAATTATATTACTCATTCTGCAATAGATAGCCCAGTGTGTTTTCTTTTGTCTATTCCCAGCTGTTCTCTGTTTAGCTAAGAATCATTGAGGATCAAAGGCATGAATTGTACTCTGTTTCTGGGCGTCTTGCCAATTTCTGAGGCAGGGCAGCTGTAGTTTTATACTCTGTTCCACCACTAAATGTCAGTAGATATTTATTTTCCAACTTTTAAAACAAAAAGATTATTTTCTTATAATTTCATCAATATTCTTTTAAATGGAAAATCTTAACAATTTCCATAGTTTTCAGTTTTATCCAAATTTTAGCTTTACATTAGTCCATTTCAATGTATTTTTGTCCCCCATAAAAATTAAATCGCCGCTTCTATCTATGGAATGGTGGGGCTATGGTCCCCTTCCTTCTCACTTTTGGAAGACTTTTTGCTTCTTGTGGATCTTTTTCAGGCAATCAGTTTCAAAATAGAGACGAGAAAATCAATATTCTCACCCAGCTCCAACACACTGTTCACAGTTGTTCTTAGTTGGTGCTTTTGGACTTTGGATGCCAGTAGCTTGGGCTAGTCACCGGAGTGCAGCTAGCCTTTCTCCTGTTGGGTTGGAGGGCTTTCTCCAGGTCAAACAGATCGACCGTCAACTTTCCGTGATCGACGGGGAATGGGGGCCTCCCTCCAGGGTGACTTTAGATCCATTTAGGGTCCCCAGGCAGGGTGAAACAGCCATGGGGTGCAGAGCTCTGCAATCCCTCAGCTGTGTCACTACGACGCAAAACCGGAAGTCCTCTTCCTTAATCCTTTAACAATCATCAGATGAAATAGCTTTGGAGACATGGCAATAGCTTGAAATGCTCTACAGCAGTGATGGCAAACCTTTTAGAGACCAAGTGCCCCAAAACCACCGCCACCCCGCCGGTCCGCAGGGCCATCCACCGCCTTCACGGCCCACTGCAGATCGCCCAGGTGGCCCAGCAGTGCCATGGCGGCCATGCCCTCCGCATCAACTGCACACGATGGGCCACAAGGGCGGAGTCTTGTCCCCACTGCCTGGCTGCCATGTCCTTGGCTGTGCTGCTCTGCACGGGCCACGCTCGGGGGCGACTCTCCTCCGGGTGGACTACTGGTGAGGAGGGGGCCGTGGGGGGAGGTGGGGCTGGGGTGACAGCGCACATGCCCACAAAGAGGGTTCTGAGTGCCACCTCTGGCACGCATGCCATAGGTTTGCCACCACTGCTCTACAGCAACCTTTTAGAGATCAACCTACAATATTTCAATGACTTAAGCAGAAACTCTTTGTAACACTGCCTGGTCTATGGAGCTGATTGAGGCGGATGCCATAGATAATTACAACAGAAATCTGGCAAAGAAGCCCTTCTTTATGCTCAGATTCAGTTGCAAAAAAAAACCCAAAGAAAGAGCCTCCTCGTAATTACAACCAGATTACAGAATTATTTGCCCCATGAGACTCGGTTCCTTCTTGCCTTTTTATTAGATGTAGAGAGTCTTGATCTGTCCGGCTCTACTTAATTAAACAGTTGATTTTCCAACCAAAGTTTTTATGTTATACACTGATTCTAACTCTTGTATCATTTCTATTTTATGGAATGATCTAGTATTTAAAAAGCATCATCCCTATAAAGTAGACGACACTGAGAAACACTGCGCAGACCTAAAGTTATTTGTATTATAACAGCTATAGCAATAGAATCTTGCAAGTCTGGATGTATTTCCTTGTGTGCATCTTCACAAGAATTAAGGGGAGAGGGGGTTCTAAGATGCTTTCAAACTTAATTTCTTAGCCTGGATTTTAAGTCTCCTTTATCTGTTTTTTGCCTTGGATCTTTTCTCTATTCTTCAAGGCCATTCTCTTTACTCACTACAAAAAGATTTAATTGTTGTAAGACTCTGGATTAGTGAACCTTAAATAATTAACTGGTCTTGGATGCTGCCAGAGTCTCCTTGCACACTCCAGCATTCATTCGGCATAATTCTCTCATGCCTGACAGGTGAAGCGCAACCATCTCAACGTCTCCTACCACATTGCTCAGTACACAAGTATCATTGCTGACCTCCATCGTGAGATTCATCGACTGCAGTGCAAAATTGAGCAACAGGAGCCCCGTCCAATGCGGTCAGACATCCGGAGTATTCAAGGTAGGCTGAGTTGATGCTGTAGCATGAAAATAAAACTGTGTATTCCTGGAAGATGAGGTTATCTGTACTTCAGCCCATGGTTATGCATTGCCTTTAACGCTAGAAGTGATATGCTTCTATATAATACCTAATTGCTAAGGGACATTAGCAGGAGGTGTCATTGGTCACAACATGCTTTTGATTTTCCTTATTGTTAACTTGCTTGGCCACCATGAGAAACAAGAAACTGAAAGTTACAGGCCTCTGGCCTGATCCAGCAGAGTTTGGTTTAAATTCTTACATTACATATCCCTCAAAAATTTTCAGAAATCTGCCTGCAACGGCATCTTGACACCTGTAGAAAAAGAAGAAAGGGAATTGTATATGTATGTATGTATATGTGTGTGTCATGTATTGAGTAGACTTGATATTTCTGCCTTACAGATTATAAAGGATCTCCTGATTGACAGATTTGATGAGGCACTGAAAGTTTTGTAGAAGTCAGATGCAGACAATTAGGCAGAAAGCATGGCTGAAATGGAAAGGCGTGGAACAAAGGGAGCGAAAACACGGCTATTCTGTAGCTTCTTTCTCTCTCTCTGCACTTTGGCTGGATTTCCCATATCAGTTACACTTCTTTTCTCCACCCTTTGTATAGCTGAAGTACACCTCCGTGGGAATCACTTTGAGAGGCAGGAGATGGATCAGCTCCGGGAACAGCTGATCAGTACCTTTCGGGAGCAGATGGATGTGCGGCGCCACCTCATGGAGTTGGAGAATAATTACATGGAGATACAGATTGAGAACTCTCGCCACCTCCTCACCATTGCTGAGTACGCAGACAGTAGGGAGCAAATAGGACACATTCCTAGCACCTTGGTTGTGCAATTCACTGTTTTCTATCAGCTTATTTTGAGAGCTTAGACTAGATATGCCGGTTGTCTGTCATTTGCTGGCTTTTGACTTATAATGCATTTCTTCAACTTTTCTTCCTTCCCCTCTTCCTCTTCTTTGCAGTTGGGAACAGGAGAAGATACGTCGAGCCCAAAAGTGGCGAGAGGAGCAGAGAAAAGAGAGTTACAACAAAGATGAAAATGAGAAGGACTCTGACACTGGGGACGAACTCTCAGATGTGCCAGAGCCAGCGGAAGTGGCAGCAGCTCGGGAACACACCGCTATTCTCCTGGGGGAGCAGGATAAACTTCACAAGCAGAAGGTGTCAAAAGCCAGTAGGGTGAACAGAATATTAGCTAAAGGAAGGGAGGGAAGGGAGCAGGGATGCTGCAGCTTTATAGAACGGAGCAGTCTGCAGCAGTCAGCAACGTTTCTCCCATCCGGTGTCTGTGGCTTTCATTGGCTCTGTGACTTTCTGCCTCTTCTCTGTGCCAGGCAGAGCTGGAAAGGCGCTTCTGGGAAGTACAGCAGCGTGGGCACCGGTTAGAGGAGGCCTTGCCGTGGTGCATCAGCTCAGAAGAGCAGAGAGAGGTTCTGAGTTTGCTGTGTAAGGTACATGAGCTGGAAGTGGAGAACACAGCCATACAGTCGAGTACGCTTCTCAAGGACAACTTCATCCGTCATCAGGAGCGAGCTGTGCGTCGCTTTGAGCGCTATCGCAGCCTCTGCCACCGCATCATCCAAGAGCAACGACAGATCATTCATGGTATGGCCGCCTAGGTTGCCCAGTGGAGATCGGTTTTTCCTAGCTTAGTGCTTTCCAGAGGTGTTGGATTCTAATTCCCACTGAGGAGAACTGATGTAGACTTAATGGATTTGTTGAGATATATGTGTACATGTGTGTATGTATTTGTGTGTGTGTGTGTATGCATGCCGTGGGTATATGAGCATGTACATTCTTGATACAACGTGATAGAGGGAGGGCTCTGTGATCCCCAGTTCTTGCATTGAGGAGGATGCGTGTAAGAAAATAAGAGATGTTAGTATAGTAATCATCTATTTTCCCAGACTTCCTTGGGGCACAACAGAGGTCTCTAGCCTTTCTTTCAAGTTGACATGCCTTACCTTTGCTTATAAATTACAAATGCAATTGTAAAATCTTTTTTTGCCTCACAATTCTGTGGCATCCCACAGTGTTATACTCAGGAATGTCAAACTCAAATCATAATGAGAGAAGTATCAACACTAGTTCTTTAACCTGAAGGTTGCAATAATGAAGTCTTTTCAGACTTTGTCATAAAAATCTCTAGTGTCTAAGTATCCTTAAGAGCAAGCAGCATACAACTTAATAGTGCTTCATTTTAGTTGCTGTACTGTTCTATATGTAAACAAGGGGCTTTCTGTTTTTCTGGCTTATCTTTATTGATACTGGCTCTATAAAATCATCCTGACGGGCCACGTGCAGGTCATGAGTTTGAGACCCAGGATTATTTTGCAGCTTGTTACCCTGACTTAGCCTATTGCAGTCATGGCATTGATGCTTTTTCCATCAAAAGTATTCAGTGTCCTTCTAATACATTCCTAATGATAGCATTTGTCCTATACCCTTCATACTACGAGGGACTGTCATCTCAGTTGTAGACCAGTATTGAAAGTTCTGTGGTATGTTTGCCTCTCCTGTGTGACCTCTTTTCCGCTTTCCCTTCCCATTGCCAGAGTCTCACCTAGTGATCCCATCCCACTTGGAGGAACTATATCAGGTTTACTTGCAGGAGCTTGAAGAAGGGGGCTTAGATCGAATGACAGCCGTTGATCAAGCAGCTATTAGAGCTCTTAAGGTACGTTGATTTTTCTCATTGCTGAAATCTGTTCACCTCACCCGAAGTAATGTCTTTGGATATGTTTTTTATTTGTCCAGATTTCCCGCTCCCCAGCCTTGACGGCCACTTGCTACTTGAGCAAGAGCTATGAAGCCAGCCATCCTCTTAAATTGCACACCAGGGAATCGGTCCAGGGAAATGTAACCCCACCCTTTGTGAAAGATGACTTATCACCAGATCCTGAGGTCCAAAACCCCAAAGCCACTCCATCTTGCCAGAGTTGAGCTGAAGCTGATTCCTCCCCATTCAAACTCTCATTGCCTCCAGGCACACGGTCAGTTCCACAATAGCATCACCTGACTGGCCTGGGGTAGAAATGGGCAGCTGCTTATCCATGAGCATACCGGTGATACTGCACCCCTGCCATCAAATGACGTCGTCCAACAGTTTCATGTAGATATTAAAGAGGGGAAGTGAGAGGCCCAAACCCTGAGGCACCTTGCAGTGCAGGGACCTCAGGCATAATCTCTTCTCCCCCAATATGGATTGGAACTGGCCATGGAGAAAGGAGAAGAACCCCTGAAAGAGAGTGCCTCCCGCTCTCAATCCCTGAAGCCAGTTCAGAACAATACCATGGTTGATGACATCAAAAGCCACTAAAAAATCCAGGACAGTTGCACCACTCCCACCTCAACCTCCACCCCCACCCCAAAAGTCATCAGCAAATGCGACCAGTGTTGCCTCAGTACTGTATCCCAGCCTAAACTCAGACTGAAAGGGGTCCAGATAATCCCGGGTCTTGTGGAGTGAGCACCAACCCCCCCCCTTAAGAAACTTCTCCCCCCCCCCCAAAAAAAAAGATAGGTTGGAGACTGGATAAAAGTTGTCCAATATTGTCAACCTAACTACATGCCTCCTCCCAGGAGGCCTTAACACACAAAGAGAGCATGGGTCCAATCACTTTCCTCGCTTCCTCAGGACCAACCAGTTCAAACTCCTCCCAGATAAGAGGGCTCTGGTGTGTCTCAGCCACTTCCAGTCGATCTGCCCAGAGTCTGAGTGAAGTAGAGCAACTTTGTCAGATAATGCCAAGAGTATTCCTCTTGTACTCAGTCAATAGTCATTCAACATTCATTCATTCCTGACTCTATTCTTGTTTTATCATGTGCATTTCTTAAATAACCCATTCTCACTACATTCAGCTAACATTTTGATCCTCCTGACATATCCAATTTTCACATAATAATGCAAGCACAAGCATGCTCTTTAGCAATTTTTGCTTCTTTTAACAGGCATTCGTTCCACACATTCTACCTTTTTACCCACCATGTATATCTTAAAAATACTCCATTCATTTTCCCAACTTTGGTAAACATTCTACCAATACAGATGGGGTACTATTTGCTCTAATTTGTTACCGTTTATGTGAAACTTTCAGTCATTCACTTAATTTTCACTGTCAAACACAACTGCCTTGTAATATCTACGGTATCTAAAATTTTCTGCTCTCTATTCAAATATATATAAGGGAGCATCATATATTCTTGTTTTATGACCTACTCAGTATTGAACCAATCACTAAATATTCCATTTATTTACACATATACTTTGCTTCTGTTATATATCACTTATTACCACACTCCAGAATCAACATTTGATTCTATATTTGTGCAAAACATCCAATAAATACAATCTATTCAAGTTATCATATGCATTCTCTAAATCAAACTTTTTCACATTCATACATTTCTCAGTGACTTGCTGAAAAATAAAAACCTGGCGTGTGCACCCTCTGTGCTGCCTAAAGCCATATTAGACTTCCTGGATTTTGCACACTGTTATCTCTCATACCCTTTTGATCAGAATTCTATCAGACATCTTCCCAGGCATATTTAACAAATAACCTGTGTGTTTTTTTCATTCAGTTTTGCTAACTTTTCCCCAGTGACAGTATTTTCCAATGGTCAAGAACAGATGGTTCTTCCTACACATACAGTGAACAATAACAACTGCATTATGTGTTTATTGCATATAAACAAACCCATTTCCTTATTTTGACATTTTCCCAGTTCCGCTGCCTACACCTGGTGCCATAGAATTTTTCAACATTCTCACAGTATTTGTGTTATCTTTTTCAACCGTATTTTTCTTGGACCCTAACCTTTGTAGCATTTCTTTCAATTCCACCCTTCAAAAACAAAAATCTCTAAAATACTTCTTCCACCTTTGCCTTATTCCAAATTGCTCATTTGTTTGCTTATTATTTCATTCTGTTATTTGTTGTTTATTAAATTTATGTCCCGCCTATCTCACCGATGGCAACTCTGGGTGGCTTATAGAATGGTAAAAAGATAAATATAAAAACAGTTAAAACGAAGAAAATGTTTATGTGCAGGAGACATCTGTGCCAAAGCTTCCTCCGCTCCCTGCAGAAAATATTCTGGACTCGGACCAAGAGAGTGTCAAGACTCTGGGCTCTGAGGGTCAACAGCTGCCTTGGCGGGATTCTCGGAAGAATACCCTCCCACCCCTTGTTCCAGCATCAGACAGGTAAGATCTGTTCAGTACTCTTCAGAAGGGGCGAAAAAAGTAAGGTTCTACATTTAGGCAAGAAAAACCAAATGCACAGGTGGTTCCTTGCTCAATAGTAGCAACTGTGAGAGGGATCTTGGAGTTCTACTGGACAATCACTTAAATATGAGCCAGCAGTGTGCAGCTTCTGCCAAAAAAGCCAACACAGTGCTAGGCTGCATTAACAGAGGGATAGAATCAAGATCACATGAAGTATTAATACCACTTTACAACACCTTGGTAAAGCCACATAATAATAATAAAGTTGGAAGGGACCTTGGAGGTCTTCTAGTCCAACCCCCTGCTCAGGCAGGAAACCCTATGCCATTTCGGACAAATGGCTGTCCAGTCTCTTCTTAAAAACTTCCAGTGTTGGAGCATTCACCGCTTCTGGAGGCAGGTTGTTCCACTGGTTAATTGTTCTAACTGTCAGGAAGTTTCTCCTTAGTTCTAAGTTGCTTCTCTCTTTGGTTATTATTGTTGTTGTTGTTATTCCAATTCCAATTCCAATTCCAATTCCAATTGTTGTTGTTGTTATTCCAATTCCAAAGTATATGTTATTCCAATTTGCATCACCCACCAAAGTATATAGGTAGTCCTTGACGTATGGCCATAATTGAACCCAAAATTTCTGTTGTTACATGAGTTTTGCTCCATTTTACGACCTTTCTGGCCACAGTTTATTTATTTATTTATTTATTTATTTATTTATTTATTATTTTGATTTATATCCCGCCCTTCTCCCGACGGGACTCAGGGCGGCTCACAACCTATTTAAAAACAAAAACATACCCACAATCCCACAGTCAATCCTGCAGTAGTTAAGTTAGTAACACAGTTGTTCAATGAGTCTTGCTTCCTCGTTGACTTTGCTTGTCAGAAGTTCGCAAAAGGTGATCACATGACCCTGGGACACAGCAACCTTCACAAATACAGGCCAGTTGCCAAGCATCTGAATCTTGAACACACGAACGTGGGGATGCTGCAAGGGTCATAAGTGTGCAAAACGCTCATAAGTCATTTTTATCAGTGCTGTTGTAACTTGGAACAGTCACTAAATGAACTGTTATATAAGTTGAGGACTAACTGTATGAAAAGAAGGTCTTTGAAAAGTCTGGATAGTCAACTCTGGAGTGAAAGGAGCGAAAGGCTTCCTGGACCCAAAGCCCAATTAAGAGAACCAGTGCAAATTTCCATAGGCCTTCACTGCTCACAATAGATATTCTCCACTCCTTTTTGTCTTTCTTTTTCTTAGATGCCGTGTCTTTCTCTTTCACGTTTCTCTCCACCACTCCTCTCGGCCTCCCTGCTCTCTTACTATGTCTTGAACATTTTCTTCCTTATTTTTCAATTCATACCCCACCCCATCTGCATCCCTACTTCTCTTGAAACGGCTTGTCATGAAGACCAGCTTCCTATTCTGGAGTTACAAACAGACTAAACATGTATGTGGATTTGAAATAAAATTTCAGGATTAATTATAAAATCTATGGGAAATGGAATTCTCTTTAAAAAAATATTATTCTTGCTTTGTGTGTATTGGAGACAAATTCCTTGTATGTCTAATCACACTTGGTCAAATAAAGTATTCTAATTCTAAAAACACGATAGGATGAGACTTTCAAAGTTGGATATTAGAGTGAACCAGAAGGAAGTAAAGATTATGTAAAGGTGAACAGTTAAATTTGACTTACTAACACTGAATGGAGCAAAATATTTTTAACATTGGACATATTGGAAGGTCGGGAGAATGGGTTTAAAACAAAAAAAGGAAAAGAAAAGAACCCAAGCCCATTCAGCCACAATCAGGATATTCATCAGATCTAATTCAGGCCAGGATCTCCAGTGGATAGGACTGCATCGCGTACAGAGACAGGACAAGGATTTTCTTTTAGAAGTTTTTTTCTCTCTCCTTTCTTTCAAGCCTTGTTAGAACTTATAACATACAGTTGTGGTGTGTGTTTTCCGTTTAAAAACAGCATGACCTTGATTTTGGCCGTCTGGCCAGTTAAATGGAGACTTCGTTGCAATGGAGACTTAGCAGCCCAGAAAAAGGGGAGTTTGGAGCCATGTTTGTCTAGTGCTGTGCTGGAATCAGCGGACGCTGATCTTCCTTTTCTCAACAGTGAACCAGTTCAGGTGTTCAAGGCGAGTCCTCGGGCTCGGCAGATGAAATATTCAGCAGTGATGACTCCACCTCCTATCCACGTCAACGGCATGGTCAGTCAAGAGGTACGACGAGTAGAGAAGAGAGGGCTTAACATGCATAAGATGGTTTTATTCGGACACGATCTCACTGCTACACTAGGGGAGGAGCTGTAACGTTCGGGGAAAGCTCTCCATACAATTTAACACGGCCTGCCGCCTTTCTTCTTCACAGTACACACCCCAAGAGAGTTTGCTTATCCTGGGCAGCCACCAAAATTCTTCCCCTGACAGCAGTGATCACTGTTCTGACAGCATCTTGATGCATGGAGGTGAGATACGGGCATTTGCTAGACATTGATTGAGAGCCAGATTCATGTTGTGGTTAAAGGGCTGGACTAGGAAACGGGATCGTGAGTTTTAGTCCTTCCTCAACTCTAAAGGCCAGCTGGATGACTTTGGGCCAGTCACTCTCTCTCTCAGCTCGACCCACCACAATAGGGTGGGGGTTGTGGGAAAAATAGGCAGGAACATTAGTTATGCTGCCTTGAGTTGTACAGAATAAAGGCAGGATGCAAATCCTATAATTAAATACTTAGAGGTTCTGTGTTTCCTCACGGAGCTCCATGAGTAGTTAGGTTGCTAATAGTCTGCAGCTGAGGCCTATTTTATTGACTCGCTAGGTAGGAAGTCTTATTGCCTCCTCATTCCTCCCCAATTACCCATCAGACCAGAAAAAGACAGTGCAATGAGGGACCCCTCCCACTTTGAACAGACCTAAAAGCTGCTTTCTGGCTTATTCCCTGCCAGGCTCTTGGCACTCTGGCAAAAGCCACCCAGGAAAAAGCTGTAATTTTGCTACATGCTTCCTCCCCTGGCAGAGCACAAGGAGATGGCGAGTGGCATCAAAAACATTGCGGTGAAGGCTGCCCGGCGTCGTTCTCGGGTGCTGGAATCCGACAGGCTGAACCTGCTGAAGCCAACCAAGGAGCTCAGCAACCTCTCCCTCCACTCTCTGAGTGAAAGTGAGGACGCCCTCTGCCGGGAAACCCCCGCCCTCTGCCAGCCGGCCAGTCCCAGCCTGCAGCACGCCATCAGCGAGGACAATCTGTCAAGCAGTACCGGGGATACTGCTCCTGGGAGACGTGTCCCCAGACACTCCCCTGGTCCCTGGCTCCAGATTAACAAAAAGGGAAGCAAGAAACTTGAGAAGAGGGAAGAATCTCTAGAGGCCAAGAGGAGGAGACGGCGGTCGCGCTCGTTCGAGGTTACGGGCCAGAGGGTACGTCTCCCCTATCCCAACACTGTGACCAGCTAAGATTCAGATTCGCAGCTGATGGTATCCTGGTGGTTTTTCTTTGATAGCTGAGGACCAAGGCTAACTCCCATCAGGTTGCTTCTGCTATAATCAGGCATAAGTAGGAATTCACTAGCAGGCCACAAGATCACCATCAGAACCCCAGTGCTGATGTACTGCTGCCGTCTTCAAGGTCCAATTAGGGAGCCTTTGAGTGAACCCTTGTCCCGCTACAGTGATGCTATCCAGTGCCCTAAGCTAATTTTTGTTGTTGTTGTTAATTGCGAAGTCGTGTCTGACCCATCGCGACCCCATGGACAACCTTCCTCCAGGTCTTCCTGTCCTCTACCATCTTCTGGAGTCCATTTAAGTTCACGCCTACTGCTTCAGTGACTCCATCCAGCCACCTCATTCTCTGTTGTCCCCTTCTTCTATTGCCCTCGATCTTTCCCAGCATTAGGCCCTTCTCCAGTGAGTCCTTCCTTCTCATTAGGTGGCCAAAGTATTTGAGTTTCAACTTCAGGATCTGGCCTTCTAAAGAGCAGTCGGGGTTGATCTCTTCTAGGACTGACCGGTTTGAACGCCTTGTAGTCCAGGGGACTCGCAGGCGTCTTCTCCAGCACCATAGTTCAAAGGCCTCAATTCTTTGTCGCTCAGCCTTTCTTATGGTCCAACTTTCACATCCATACATTGCAACTGGGAAAACCATGGCCTTGACTATATGCACTTTTGTTGGCAGGATGATGTCTCTGCTTTTTAGTATGCTGTCTAGATTTGCCTAATAAACTCCTGATTAAATGTCCTAAGGCAGACATGTCAAACACAAGGCCCAGAGGCCGGATGCGGCCTGCGAAGTGGTTTCATGTGGCCCATGAAGCCATCCTTGAAACAGTGAGGGAACGGCCTCTGCTGCCTTGGCTCTGGCCCAGGCCGGCCAGGAGCAATGTACAATTTTGTGGTGGCCATCTATGCTGAAATGCATTCAGACTTAGCTTCACAAGGCCATCTGGAAACAGCGAGGAACCAGCCCCTGCCGTGTCGGCCCCGCCCCCTGGGTGCATGCTGGGGAGGTGTCACCCTTTGTGAGGAATGAAGAAATGCACCATCGCCTGGAAGTGGCCAGCAAATGGCCTTCGCCTACTTCACATATCTGGCTTGATGGGCTCTGCCCTGGTCCCACCCCTTTCTGCCAGAGACCCTCAGATCTGTCCCACTCCTGCCCAGGCCCCCACAGGCACCCTTGACACAAATGATGTAGAGCTGGCCACGCCCACCCAGTAGGCCACACCCACTCCATCCACGCCCACCCAATAGGCCGCACCCACCCTGGCCACACCCACCCGGCCCCCCGAGGGCAACTGCAATGCTGATGCAGCCCTCAATGAAATTGAGTTTGACACCCCTGTCCTAAAGGGTAATAGGCTTCCTCTGTTTTCTCCTTAAGGCAGGCTTGCAAAGGCTCATGTGAGGTCCCCCCCCTTCATTTCTGAGATTCCAGAAACTACATTAGTGAATTATTACTGCAATGAGTTGTTGCCCTTTCCTGAGAAAGTTCTCAGGAAAGTTCCTGAGTTCTCCTGAGATCAGCATATGAAACTTTGGGAATTATAAATGGCAAGTGTGAATGCTGCTGAAAGCACAGTGATGCAAAATCAGAAGCAGAGGACCGATAGAATAACTTCCTCTGAACTGGCTCCTACCGGAATGCTTACTGTATATCCCTCACGGTCCTTGGTAAAATTAACTGGATAGGGCTATGGAAGTGGGAGTCATGCACATCTAGAGGAACCAGGTCAGGAATGCCTTCTGTGCAAGAAAAGTCTACCTATCAAGTCGGACCATTTTTCCTTTATTTACCAAATCAGAAAACTTTCTGATCTTTCAGAGTACATGACTGGCACAGTCTCCAGCAGATACTTGTCTCTGTTCCAGGCTGGCACTAAATCCTCCCACTCAAATCTTCCTTGCAGGTGTGTGATGGAACATAGTCCAGAGTCCCAGGAGGGAGAAGTTGCATTCCAGAGGAACAAGAGATAGCAAAGTTTAGATAGTTTGGTTGGGGGAAGAAGAGTGTTAAGATAGTTCCTCCCTAGGAATTCTCAGTGTATATATTTAATAGTGCAAATAGTCTGTTTTAGTTTGGCAAGATTTCTGTCTGTAGGTGAGCAACAATAAAGCAAACTGCTTAGAAGAAACTCAGTGTGTTTTTCTTGGTTTATGGAGTCTAATGTGTGCTTTAATCATTCATGGTGGGAGAAAAGAGTTTCCTTATCCCTCTGAACCTGTGTGTTCATCTCTTGCCCCCGGCAGCTGCAGGACTCAAAGAACAATGCCTCTCGACGACACCCCCTAGAAAGCAGTTCTGAACACAAGATAGTAGCGGCAGGAGGAATGAACAATATCCGTGGCATTGGAAAAACTGCCTTGCAGTTGTCCAGAGTGAGGCTTCTACAAGTCCAGCCTTCCTCGGGTATGTGAGCATCAGCCAAATCACAGTTTTCTGTTCATGCTCCTCAGTGTAGCAAAGTCTCTGTTGATTGCAGCTGAGAATTTGAGTGCCACCATCTTACAGAAGTTGTCTGTCGTGCAGTTGCGCATACTAAATCTACCTCTTTTACTTTAGAGCAATATGTCTGGAATCATTACCAGCTTGCATTTGAAGGTTGAAAGCCAGCTGTAGTGGTGTAATGGTTAATGCTAGAAACTGAGAGGCCATGAGTTATAGTTCTGCTTTAGGTACCAAGCCAGATGGGTGACTTTGGGCCAGTTGCTCTCTTTTTCAATATCAGATAATAGCAAAGCACTGATGAAAACATTGGCAAAAATAATGCAAGGACTAGTCCAGGAAGTCCAGAAGTGACTTGAATGATAAAGAGGAAGGAAGGAAGGAAGGAAGGAAGGAAGGAAGGAAGGAAGGAAGGAAGGAAGGAGAAAAAGAAAAAAAGAAGGAAGGAAGGAAGGAAGAAAGAGAAAGAAAAAAGAAAGAAAAAGAAAGGAAAGAAGAAAGAAAGAAAGAGAAAAAGAAAGAAAGAAAGAAAGAAAGAAAGAAAGAAAGAAAGAAAGAAAGAAAGAAAGAAAGAGGAAGGGGGAAGAAAGAAAAGAAAAGAAAAAAGATGTTTTGGGATGACCCAGCTGTACTAAAGGTCAGCCTAAAGAATGATAACTGTTAAGGGGCTATGTAGTTATTCCCTGGCTTGTGCTGTAGCCAAGTTCAAACCCTGATGATTGTCCTCTTTTTCATTTCTGGTTTTATTCCTTCAGGTCCCAGTGAGGCATCCTCTCTTTCTGTTGCTTCCCATCAAAGTGGCATCTCCAAGAAAATAAGCCAGCCCAGTCAGTACGCGCCACGCTTGAACTATGTCACGGCGAACGGGACAAACCCTCCTGGCAAAGATGGGAAGAACTGGCGATGTTAAGCTCTGGAGGAACACAAGGAAGTTGAGATGCTTCAGGGAAGTGCATCCGATGGCCAGTCAGGACACTGTGGCTAAAGGCATTAGAGGGAAATTGCTAACTTGAACAGAAGGTTTAAAAGGTTGCCTGGTGGGTTGCAGTGCTGCTGCCAAGAGGATTTTCTAGCCACAAAAACTTTTAATCTCCAGGACTACATTTCCCCACATTGAAATGAGTAGTTGTCTGGATGGGTACATGGAAGGCTGTCACCAGATAAATCCAGTGCTGTAGTACCAAGATAGATGCGGAAGTTTTGTTATTGTGCAAGCACAACTTTTTTAGTTTTTAAACTATGTGTTAGAGGAGGATACAGTGTCACAGCATTGGTGTAACTTGGCAATAGGATGATATGCTGTGTGCATTTGCTGTACTTTTGCATCGTTCTAAAGCAAATAATTTCAATATATTTAACTAGCACCTTTTTACAACGACTTTCAGAGGAAAAGGTTTGTGGACAACATTTGAAGGCCATGCTATGTCTGCCTAAGGCCATGATTCTCTACTAAGGGGGGCTGTTGTCACTCAAGCACCATCCTTAGTTTCATGACTGGGTTATACTTACCTTTGGGGTTACACGGACGTTTAGATGATCCTATTAACTGGGCTGGATGCAACAAAGTCTCTTTCCAAAACAATTCACTACTGCTTTTTTCAGCAAGTAGATGCGAAAAAAAATATGTTTGTGATGGAATCCCAAATGTTGCCTTTTGTATCTCTGTCTGTAAATAAAGTGGGACAGCGAACAATGTCTAATAGCAGCACCAGAGTATTTCCAGAATCTTTCCAGTCTCCTGTAATTTTTGTTTCAAAGGCCCCCTTCTTGCAATACACATGATTCTGACCCTACAAAGCTGTGGGATGTCCTTAGAAAAATAAGAATCCCAGAACATCTCATGTAAAACTTATATATAGGACAGGAAGCCACAGTCCGGATGGAACGTAACAAAAGACTGGCTTAAAAACTGACACAGACAAATCTGTGTACATTCTCCTTATTTAGTCAATTTGCATATTGAATATATATCAGGAGAGGCTGGATTGAAGAAGGTGAGCATGATTTTGTAATTCAGGTACAGTGCTGGTGGACAATGCAAAGGATCTGGGACCCCTAGTAATGAAAGCCAAGGAGCATAGTGAAAGAATGATTAAATATAAAAAACACCAAACAAATGACAACAAATACAGCAACCAGCAATGAAGACATCGAAAGAGTGGATGACTTCTGACTTTTAGGACTGACTGTCAACTGCAAAACAGCAGTCAAGAAATAAACCACTGACTCACACTTGGTAAGGATAGTAGTGAAAGCCTTGGAAGAGATATTCTGATATCTCTATATAATAGATCTACAAAGATTGGTTTGTTTTTCATTTATCACGTTAAAAAGGCCCCACAGGCATCATCTAGCCATGTTGCCTTGTACTCTAATTAGGAGAATATTACAGCGAAGGAACAGTGATGGTGAGAAGACTAGCTTGCCACATTTGTCATTTTTAAATGTTGATTTAAGAGTTGGCATCTTAAACCTTTTAAACTAGGAGTACGTAATGTGGTGCCCAGTAAATTTTTTGCAGTAGTTGCTTATGATCATTCGGAATATGTGGTATTAGGAGATGGGGATCTCCAGTCTGCATTAGAGATTTTTTATGGAAGTAGGTATGATAGACATTTCTGTTTTGCACAGGGCTGAAAAGATACTTGTCCGGCTATTAGTTCACATACACACAATCACACAGGGTGTAAAAAATAATGGCCCGTTTTTCAACCAGTTTTGTAATATTTTAGTTACTCTTCCACCTACTAGTCCAATCTCAACTCGGTTCTGTTTAAAAGCTATGGACAATAGCAGTAGTCATAGGACAAACAATGGATTTTTTTTAACTTTTTTGCAGAACTTTATATGGTTTCAAAAATCTGCAGAATCTCCATGTCTAAGGAGACAATAGACCAAGTAACAATAACACTTCCAATACAAAACTAGCAGAAATCCATATTTCAGAAGCATGTTCAATGATTCAGAGAACTACATCCTAATTCACACATAACAAAATTATCCCTGCAGTTGGCATCTAAAGTACTAGAGGAGGCAAGGGAGATCTGAAGGTAGATAGAAGAATAACCACACATCGATTTCAATCTAATTCCGAAGGGGTTTTTCAGTCAGGATATCCGTTTGTAATTATCTCAAGGGAACAAAACTTCATGGGGAAACAAGGAGAGCATAAGGCAGCTTCTAATTAGGCAAGGAAGACAAAGTCTTGCTATGGGACATCTTTGATAATTACCTATTCCAAAGCACCATGAGAATCTCCAGTTCTACCTGAGTGTCTTCAAACTGAAGGGAGATGAAACCTTAAGCAATGGACAGACAGATGAGAGAACTCTCCACTCCCGGATTAATTGCCTCTAGAAAAGAAAGTCCTCCGATTCAAAGGAAGCATATTTTATACAATGAATTCTCAGAGCTTCTCCAACAGGGCCAGTATGACTTAAAGATGCAGAGCCTGCATCAGACACTTTAATACTCTACTGAATGGTAGAGTCCCTGCTATCCTTCAATGCAACCAGTGGTTCTCTCCCCATGATGTTTCCAGCTGTCTCTCCCCCATCTTCCTTCTATTTTTTGATCTTGATGAGTGAGTGGTAGACGGGTTTGACAATGATATGCAAATGCAAAGAGTTGTCGATCAGGTATTCGGAGGTACGTTTCTGTAAGTCAGCGTATATCAGGAAATCGGCAACTTCATCTGTGCTCTGGTGGAAGTTATAGGTGTGTCTGACAAAGAGTTTGCCCTGCTGCCTGACACCCACCAGAATGGTCTTCTGGAAACTGACACCTGCAAAATCTGAGCTGGTTGTGGCTGGAGTGATAACCAGACGGGGGCGTCCATCCTCAATTCTGATAGGCTGGATGGCCCCAGAGACTGAGTCGGAATAGACAGGACGCAGGCTCACCGGGAGCCAACGGGGAGAGAAGAGGACGTTCCATGTAACTCTCTTGGCAGAATCATGGTTGCTGGGGCCCAGCTGAGTCTGGAAACTGGTACTACGGTCATCTCGAGCAGGGTTATTAATGACCCACTGGGACCCCCAAGAGATGGAGAGGTAGTTACGGGGCAGGAACATACTGCAATTGACATCAAAGTATTTGGCAAAATGGATTGGGGAAGCTGAATGGAACTGGAAAGCTTGGAAGAGCAGATCTTGCACGGTGCTGTAGTGCTTCACCATCACCAGGGACTGTTTTTGCAGGTGGAAAAGATGGCTAGGGGAGATCATAGGATAACGCAGGGATCTTAGGATCTTCTCCACTACAGGGTCCTCAGGCTCATAGGTGATAATCCACTTCTCTACGCCTGTGTACAACTCCAATTCACTCTGGAGGACCAGGTCAGATCTTTCAAGCAACAATAGCAGCAAATCTAGGCTTACAGAGGCCCATTCAGGACTACTCATGACAGCAGAGAAGTTCCAGGCCAGAAACTGGAGACAGCTCTCCTGCAGAGCCTCATCACCAATCCCCACTGCGTAATGGTACCATCCCACCACATGGCCTTGGCTTGATTCACTAGCCAAGTGGCCCCTCATATACTCGGCTATCCCTCGCTGCAAACTGGACACGTGGTATTTACTGGCTAGACGATGAAGTGGGATGGCTTCATGGAGGAATACGGAGATCTCACCACAATACAGATACCTAGAGAAAAAAGGCAATAAGAATCCATTTTTTTCATGCCAAATTAAATAATCATCATGCTTACATTTTACAATAAAACTTCCCTTTTAATGGGAATGAAAGAGGTGGTGAGATTTATCTCTTTAGCTATCTACACAATCCCCTAGTGGATTCAGCACCACAGGTAGTAGTACAAGTAGTATGCATTTCTTATAAGTATCAAATCTGGATATGTGTCAATTGCTGGGCATTTTTAAAAAAATTCATCCAGCCATCCCCCACACTGGATATTGCACTGTTTGCTCTGGTTAAGTGAACAGGAGCACTTTTACTGTGATGGCTAAAGAGCCACTTCTATCTCACTTCTCTTCTCCCAACAGGACTGCAGTCCCAAACTTAAAGAAGATAATTGCTTCCCTACCCCAGCTCCCCAAATCTTTTCTTGCTATTTTTCTAAGCCCTAATAATCTATAGTTGTGCTGCTAGGTCTGATACAAGTTGGTCACAAAAATGGGAATGATGACCTTTTGGTACAACAGAAGAACCCCAATTTTCCTGCTGCCTAAAAGAGAACAGTACTGAAAAATGGTGACAAATGACCTGTAAGAGAAAAAGCTTGCAGCAATCTCAAGCAGGTAACAAGAGGACAGGTCCGTGTCCCAGGCTTACATCAATACAACGTCCTATAAAGGGTTTAAACAGCAAGTGGAAGGTGGGAAACCCTGGAAGAGCCAAGAGGAGTATAGGCAATTTCACAATAGCCCAGGAGGATGAGTTGAACTATGGCAGGGGTGTCAAACTGGCGGCCCATAGGCCGGATGCATCACACGCAGGCCACGCCCACCTCAGCTCCGCAAAGGCAAAAAACATTGCGATACATCACGATACGTCACGTGACACGATCGAGTCTGACACCCGTGTACTATGGTTAGTGAGCCATGCAGAAAAGCCCTTAATATCTTATCAAGTAGTGTCCTCAAACCTGTTTATTGCTGACATTTTATTCAAGATCATGTCAACAAGGTCAGTAGGCACAAGGGAGGGAAATCTGAGAGACAAACTCTGCCTTCAGAAACATAGCACCCGTCCTTGTATGGAGTCAATGAAAACAATTCACGCACTACTTTCTAATCCATGAAATTCCCCTCCCTCTCTGTATGGAGAGCAAGCAAGCACCTATTTACCTGATGAACTTTTCAAAAAGGGCCACGTTGTCCGGTGGTTCGTGCAAGTCAAGTACGGTCTGGTTCTGCAACAGAGTCTCAAAGATCTCGCTATGTAAGCTGAGCATCAGCTGGTGGGTGTGAAAGACTTTAACTTCATCGGAGCCAGCGGTGTGGACCCTCAGGGTGGTGTCGCTGGAGTTCCCGTTGAGTAGAAGCTCTTGAAGCCGCTTCAGCTGTAAGGGTGAATGGTTGATGGTAGCCACTGTGGGATCCCCAATGGTATCTGCCTTCTGGACTGCAGTCGACGGGACCAAATAGCACGAATGGGCAGTGAGATTATTCAGCCAGAAAAACAGGAAAAAATGCAGTGCAACTGGCATGTGTTGTTATTAAGGTTTGGTACAAGCCAGGAGGAGTTTGCCAAGAGAGCGTGTGATAGAATACCTTTGCAACCAGACTTTGTTACATATCCTCATAGCAAATTCAAATCAGTTTTGCACCAAACTTTATGCAAGTAAGAGGGAAAACAAACAGAGCATGGCATAGTTTCTTCTGTGGCATCCTACCCCACCAAGGTTCCCCTCCATGCAGCTAAGCAGACACCTAAACATTCAGTAGAGGATGAAAGAATTCAAAGTAAGGTAATTACTTTTAGTTACATTTCCAGCTAACCATGGCTATTTATTCTGTCTAGCATTGATGAGCATTAATTGGGGTCCCTGGGCCATCAAACATGCATGCCTTCTTGGATTAGGGAAAGAAACAAAATTGCTCCCTAGATTTCTCTTTTACTTCATTCCCTTCACATTGGAGGAGGCAGAGTGGACTAAACAGGGCTACAATTCTTTTGCCGGGCTTGGACAGCATTTGTGGTCCTTGTTGTTAGAGACAATTTTATAGCTTCCACTAGAATATTCATGTGTTTTTGCCTCAGAATGATGGGGAGCCCTGCTGTTGAGTTGTAGCCAATGGGGCTTGAGAGAACCTGCTGGCCATGAAAAGGATCCTCTAGGAATCTCAGATCTCAGTTTACTTCTGCCAAAAGTCACTGGAATGTTAACCACGGTGTTTGGAAAGAACAGGAAGGGAAAAAGCAAGGAATGACTCCAGCGGTAAATGATAATTTAGCTGCACAATCAAGCTTCCTACTCTTCTAAGGGTGCCTCCAATTGGCTTTAATGACTAGCAGAGAACGCAACATTGCCCATCAAATTAAGTTTACATACTACCCCTCACATAATTTTTTTTTTTAAAAAAGAGCTCACAACCGGAACTGCTTCCTTACCTAAACTTCGAAATGATTTTGTTAGTTAGATATATTGCTCTGTTTCTGGGCTCTGTGGTAGAGGTTCCGGGTGATGGGCAACAATGATGACTCCCCTTGAGTTGGTGTAAGTGAACAATAGGGGCTCGAGGATGGATTCTGCTTGCAGTGTCTTCGTAGGATATGCTGCTCCTTATTATTGCCATTTATCAAGCAGCTAAAGAGCCGGTTTGGCCTAGTGCAGGGGTAGGCTCAGGAATTCTGGGAGTTGAAGTCCACGAGTCATAAAAGAGCCAAGGTTGCCTACCCCTGGTCTAGTGGTTAGGGCACCAGCTAGAAACCAGGAGACCATGAGTTCTGTCCTATTTTAGGCACAAGGTCATGTGGGCGACCTAGGAAGCAGGCAAGGGCAAACTATTTCTGAAAATCCTTGCCAAGAAAACTGCATAAATTAATCCAAGTAATTGCCAGCATTAAACACTGATTCAAAGGCACACACAAATCAAGCAGCTACAATCCGCATATACAAGGAATCAGGGATAGACTTTTTTTCCTTGTTCAGGGCCGTCCCAATTTCAGAATCTCTTAGCTCAAAGCTATGAGAAATATTATTTGCAGAATAATGATAAGGGCCAAAGCAATGCCTTGTCATAAAGGTTTTAATAACCACTTTGCTTATATGAAAGGAGTGATGTTGTGTTGGATATTGGATTCAGTGATTTCTGAATCACAAGGAACCCAAAGGTTCGGTCAACATCTTTTTACTGGAGTTTATTAAAAGGAGATAAATTGATATTATGCATATTCTCTTGAGGGTTGTGGTTTTCCTAAGGAAATAGTCATTAGTCTTTAGAGAAAGCAACCTATCCTTGATTTGATGTAAAGTGTAAATGTGTTTGCATGCATGCTGTATGTGTGTTTCTGATAAGTAATCACTGATGCAGGGAGCGAGACAGATATAAAGAATAAATGTGCACCAGGCTAAAAAGCAAGAGACGCCGAATTCAAGTGCCGCCTTAGTCATAAAAGCCAGCTAGGTGATCTTGGGCTCTTTTATGACTCGTGGACTTCAACTCCCAGAATTCCTGAGGCAGCCATACTGGCTCAGGAATTCTGGGAGTTGAAGTCCACAAGTCATAAAAGAGCCAAGGTTGCCTACCCCTCTCTCTCTCAACCCAACCCACCGCGCAGGGTTGTTATGAGAAAAATAGGAGAAGGAAGAAGGATTAGATGTGTTCACTGCCTTGAGTTATTCATAAGAATAATATAGGCAGGAAATAAATAAATAAATAAATAAATAAATAAGTAAATAAGTAAATAAATAAATAAGTAAGTAAGTAAGTAAGTAAGTAAGTAATAAATAAATAAATAAATAAATAAATAAATAAATAAATAAATAAATAAATAATATCTGGACTTGCAAGGCGATCTCAGAGCACATTATCCATTTATATTATATGATAGAAATGATTTCTGGTGCTCACTCTTTTGAAATCCTCTTCATTTGGTGCACCCAACAACACTGTGTTTAAAGATGCTCAAGGATGGCTCCAACCATCCAAGAGACGTGCTTAGTTCGTTGACTTTTAGAAAATGAGCATTAATTCTTATTTACCTTTATTTGTGCAGTTATTCGCCGACGTCCGATAACGGATATGGCACAAGAAGAAGAAGAAGAATTATATCCCTGGCCTTTGAGAAGCTGCAGTAATCATTTCTAGAGCTGTATAAGTAAAACCAGACAACCGGCACATTCAGGGTTTTACTGTGCCTCACCATGTCTAGCTTATTGCAATTTGGGATGGCCTTTTATAATTACACTCTGTAGCCCCAGATGGTCTCCAGCTCAGGAGGAGAGCAATTACTCCTGCTATTCCTTGAGGGTGTCAGAGCATTCACGTTATGACTCTCAGGAGTTGGATCTGAGCTTCTGGCTCCCTAGCCATCATTAACTCAATGAAATCGCTGCTGTCCCGTGAATTAAATGCTTGCACCGAGCCAAGATGTGTTTCAGGGCCACCCTGGGGGAAAAGAAAGCTGAGCCTGTTCACATTCCCCTTCTCTTGGGTTGGTTTTTGTGTCCAGTCCAACTTGGGCAAGAGATAAAAGGGTAACATTCAAAGACAAGTAAACAAACCCACTTTCTCTCTTTCTCTCTCAAGGACAAAGAGGCACAGTGCGGTGGGAAAAGTCTCTCTCCTTCAGGAGAAATGCACCCAATGTGGTTATTTCTAGGAAAACATCACTTTTATTGAAGTCACTTCAAAAAAGAAAGGCACTGGTGAAACAACCACACAATGTCCTCTTTCAGCCTCATATTGTCCATCTCTCTGCAGGTCTTTTTGTGTGGTTCCACATATCCGTATTCCAGATTTGTTTGATATTTATGCGAGATGCTTCCTGCATTCGGCTGTGGGAAATTGATATGCTTGTTTCGCCATGAGGCAGAGCATATTAATGAGGCAATTTTCTCATTTTAATCCTGACTTCTAACTCCCCACCCCACTTCTTTGTTCACAGTCGGAGAAAGTTCATGCCTTTGGCTTGCCACAAAGTGCTAATAGCTAACATTTAGAATGTCAAAAAAATGAGTTAAAATACAACAACACAATCTGATTCCCAATATCACTGCTCTTTTTGCTTAGGTGGTAGCACAGTAAATACAGTCAAAATACAGTCATGAATTTTTATCCCATTCAAACTCCCATCCAGTTGGGCTATAAACTGATTCAACCCAGATTTTTCCTTTTGACTTTCTTGCACCCTTCAGTGCCAAGTGAGTCTGGTCTAGACTGTATTTTGTTAAAAAAATCTTTATCTCAGCCAAAGGATTAGCTTCCTCTAAAAACAAATGCAGCTCTGATCAAACTGAATTGGCGATTGGAAATAAAAGATGCAGCCTTTCCGATCAACATGAAATCCAGCAGTGAAAAGGTACCGAAGTGTATCTGTGTTGTTTGTTATTGTTGAAACCTCCTTTTCTATTTCAGCCATAATCCAAGCAGCTGTTGTGAAGACAAATGGGATACCAAGGCATTTTCAGAACAGAATTCAGGACCAAGCTAGGTGAAAGCTGAAAGGGCCAGAGTTTCAAAGCTGTGAGAATCCTCACTCTGTTCAAGTTAGGTCTGAACCAGTGGTGGGATTCAAATATGTAAACAACTGGTTCTCTTTGTGGATGCCACTGCCGGAAGTCCATTCTGGGCCTGGGCAACAAAAAATTAGCTACCGGGTTCTACCGAAGTGGTGCGAACTGGCTGAATCCCACCATGGTCTGAACCCTCTGTTCAAGCCACACACACATTGGTTTGACTTGAGACTATTGTTCTCTCAAGGAGCTTTAATAGTTAGGGAGCGAAAGATATATTTCGGTTTGGAGAAGATGAAGAAAGATATATTTTGGTTTGGAGAAGATGGATAGTTTATATTGAGAAGAAATATGGGACCAAAAAGTTCCATTTGGTTTTTGAGTGAATTTTAGCGTATTATTGTTGTTATATAGTTTATTTATCCTTATTTTTAATTATTAATATGATATTATTATTATTGTGTCTAATCTTAATATATTTTATGTTAAAAAGAGAGTTAAAGGATTTTACAGATTTGTTATTCTAATAATTGATTAATGTTAGTTAGAATATGATTATTCCATTGTTAACCCTGTGATTAGCTCTGGGAAGTGGGGGGGAGGGAGGGGGGAGGGGGTGAGGGTTTTGGAGAGGGGGGCAATTATATTGTAAAACTTTTATAAAACTTTTAATAATAAAAAAAAATAGGGAGCAAGACCACAACTTCTTGGGTTGGTGAATATGAGCCAGGCGCTTTTCTAACCTTGGGAGTCAGCAATGTGGAATGCTTTGCTGTGGAACAGAAAAGGCCAACTTATTCCCTCTTGTTTCCTCATGCTAAAGCCATGCGACAAACTAAGGCTACCGTATTTGATTTTTTAAAAAAATCTATTATAAATGCATTGCACATGGCTAATGCACTTTTGGAGAGCGTCCCTTAAAAAAGCCTTTGCTGATTCAGATGTTCTGCCATTCCCCGTTCTAGCTGTTTTTGGGTTTCCACACTCATACTATTCGCAATGTGACCCCCCCAAGTCCAGCAAGTTCACCTGGAGAGTCCCTTCCCAGAAGCCTGTCCTCTTACCTGCTTGGACAGCCAGACACAGGAGTGACAGGGCAGCCAAGAAGCAGGCCCATCGCCGGGGTGCAGCCTGCTGGGTCCCTAGTCCTTTCGCCATGGCTTTTTCCTGGAGAACGTCCAGAGAAGGAATAAGCCCTCAACTGAACGGGCTAATCTGTCTGACTCTTTATGTAGGACACTAACTCCCCCGGTCCCGCTTGCCATTGATTGGTGGAAAACTAGTAACAGCTGTTACCAAGGAAACCGGTTAAGATTGTGAATGGATGCCTTTGGGGCATTGTGGGACTCCCAGGCAGTTGGCAAAGTCTCCCTGAGGGAGTAAGGCTACCTTGATCCCTCAGCATACTGGAAAGCTAAGCAGTTGAATAAGGAGCATCCATCTTTTCACTTTTGCTCTTCTGGTATCTCAGTTTTAAAAAGTTACAAAACTTCTTTTTTCCCAACACTATGGTCCAAAATTACTGAAGATAGAATGAATGTTACAAAGGAATGAATTCTCTCCCAAGCTTTGATCTTTACATATTTCATAGGGGGGGTAGATGGGTCCATTGTTATCAGCTGACTGAAGATTGGCAACAGGGCTTCACAGAACATAGAATTATAAGATATAAGAGATCTCAGAGGTCTTCTAGTCCAACCCCCTGCCCCTTGCACCATCCCAGTCAAATGATTGTCCAATCTGTTTTTGAAAACCTCCAGTGATGGAACATTTACAACTTCGGGAGGCAAGCTAATTCCATTGATTATTTTTTTTATTTATTTATTTATTTATTTTTATTTTTTTATTTAACTTTAACTTATATGCCTCCCTTCTCCCCCATGGGACTCAGGGCGGCTCACAGCATATTAAAAACAATACAAAACATTTCCCTATAAAAGCCAATTAAAAACCAAATATTTGTAGCTGTGTCTTGTTTAAAATCATTAAAATTGTCCCTATTTAAAAATTCACCCTAGGTCAGTCCCGCTTGCTGAAAAAGCCAAGTCTTGAGGGCGCGGCGGAAGG